>NC_045448.1:55888557-55894865 GCF_002776525.5 Piliocolobus tephrosceles | reverse complement strand
CCCCCTCTCTCCATGCTGCTTTGGATTGTTTTTACCGTAATGTCTTCAAGTTCACTAATCGTTTGCTGTATAGTTTCTAATCCGTTGTTAAGGTCGTGTGGTGAATTTTTCATTTCAAATAGTTGTATTTTGCAGCTTTAGAAGTCCCATTTGAGTTTTTCAAAACATGATTTACGTTTCTTCCTGCTTAACATTCATGTCTTTCTTTAAATCCTTTTGTAGGTTTATAATAACTTTTAAAGTCCTTGTCTGTTATTTCTGTGATCTTTTTCATTTCTGGGTCTGTTTCTGTTGACTGTTTCCATTTTCTTTCCTGGTTATGGATCACATTTTCCTGATATTTTGTGTCTATTCATTTTTTTTAATTTTATGCTGGATATTGTAATGATTATATTTTGGAGTGTCTGGACCTTGTCCTTTTAGAGTGACGAACTTTGTTTTGGCAGGTTGTCAAGTTACTTGCAATCAGCATGATCCTTTCAAGACTTGTTTTGTTGGGGGTGGGGTTCTTGAATAGCTTTTACTCATCTGCTGATTTAGTCCTCCTTCTAAGACATGACTCTCGTGCGGTCTCTGCTGTATGTTCTAGACGTTCATTAAGTCTACTCAACTCTGCTTGTCAGAACTCAAATTTCTCTCTTTACATTGTGAGCTCTGAGAATTGTTTAGCTTACAGTTTTCTTGTATTTGATCTCTGCCTAGCCTTGTTGAGTTTTAGGTTATACATGCACAATTTAGTATTTAGCCAAAATTTTGTTGGTTTTTTGGTTTGTTTTGTTTTTGAGACAGGCTCCCACCATGTTGCCCAGGCTGGTCTTGAATTCCTGGCCGCAGGCATTCTTCCCACCTTAGCTTCCCAAAGTGTTGGGATTACAGGCATGAGCCACTACATCCATACTTGTGTGAAGCCACAGCCAAAATCTTAAAGGCAGATTTTTGGAGCTCTTTGTTAGTGTAGCTCCCTTTTCTTTGGTATTCTTTTCTGAATGTGTCAGTCAGTTCAGCATCCATGAACTCCAGCTTTGGCTCCTCAAGTTCAACAAGACTTGGGCTACCCATTTTCCCATACCTCATTCTGGAAGGCACCTCTCTGCCTTACTAGAGAGAACCTTATCTTGCATTACCTGCTGTCCAAAGTCTGAAAACAGTTTTTTCGTGCTTTGTCCAGTTTTCTAGTTTTTTATGGCAAGAAGGCATCTTCCTCCTTTCTGTAATAGCTACCCCTTCCTATTTTATTAATAGCTTAGTTTGATTGCATTATTTTCTCAACTAGTCCCTTGAGTAATCTCAGCATAAGTGGTTGAATTGATCCAAGGTTGGGGATTAAGAATGCGGTCAAAGGATGAAAGAATCAAGATGTTGGGAGTGGTGGCAAGCAAACAGTGGTTTTGAAGCAGTGGTTCTCTGAGTGTGGATGGAGGATCCTTTTGGGGATCCATAGGGTCTTCCCACTTCTAACTACATGAGAGAGTGAAATGTCTTCATATGCTTGAACCAAAATAATAAACAATGGATTCAATGCAGAAGCAAAGATAAGAATCTGTTTTTTAAAAGTTAAACCACACATTAAAGAGATGCACAAAATAGTAAAACAATACCACTCAGTTTTCTAAGTTCTTTTTGTTTAATTTTTGTTAGCATATAATGGGTTTAGTATTTTGTTAAAGTGAGTTAATGCATATATAACTTTGAAATGTCCTGTCTTTATTTCTATGTTTTTTTTTTTTCTTTTTTTTTTTTTTTTTTTTTTTTTGAGACGGAGTCTCACTCTGTCGCCCAGGCTGGAGTACAGTGGCCGGATCTCAGCTCACTGCAAGCTCCGCCTCCCGGGTTTACGCCATTCTCCTGCCTCAGCCTCCCGAGTAGCTGGAGCTACAGGCGCCCGCCACCTCGCCCAGCTAGTTTTTTTTTTTGTATTTTTTAGTAGAGACGGGGTTTCACCGTGTTAGCCAGGATGGTCTCGATCTCCTGACCTCGTGATCCACCCGTCTCGGCCTCCCAAAGTGCTGGGATTACAGGCTTGAGCCACCGCGCCCGGCCTGTTTTTTTTTTTTCAGTCTTGCTCTGTAGCCCAGGTTGGAGTGCAGTGGTGTGATCCTGGCTCAAGCGATTCTCCTCCCTCCTGGGTTCAAGCGATTCTCCTCCCTCAGCCTCCCAAGTAGCTGGGACTACAGTTGCACGCCACCACACCTGGCTAATTTTGTATTTTTAATAGAGATGGAGTTTCACCATGTTGGCCATGCTGGTCCTGAACTCCTGACATCTGGTGATCCACCAGTCTGGGGCTGCCAAAGTGCTGGGATTACAGGTATGAGCCACCATGCCCTAACTCAGTCTTTATTTCTTTTTTTTTTTTTTTTTTGAGACGGAGTCTTGCTGTGTCTCCTGGGCTGGAGTGCAGTGGCCGGATCTCAGCTCACTGCAAGCTCCGCCTCCCGGGTTCACGCCATTCTCCTGCCTCAGCCTCCGGAGTAGCTGGGACTACAGGCGCCCGCCACCTCGCCCGGCTAGTTTTTTGTATTTTTAGTAGAGACGGGGTTTCACCGTGTTAGCCAGGATGGTCTCGATCTCCTGACCTCGTGATCCGCCCGTCTCGGCCTCCCAAAGTGCTGGGATTACAGGCTTGAGCCACCGCGCCCGGCCTCAGTCTTTATTTCTAACACACTAAGTATTAATTAAAGATAGCCTGCAACATCAAAAATTGTTTGGAGTCATCAATTAAGATTACAAAGGGGTCTTCAGACCTAAAGGTTTGAGAATTATGGAAAGAAAGCACCATGGAGTCTAACCTGTTTAGGGAAGGAACTAAAGGCATTAGGAATGCAATGGACTGTGTAAAAAGGGAACAGATTAAAGAATGAGGCGTTTCTATTCAGTTTCTATTTCCTGTTGGATGGGTGTCAATTTGTTGACTTTTCTGCATCCTTGTGTGGAGGTGCCACAATATCCCATTCTAAACCATGGATGGCTTGACTATTTTTCTTCTGCAGTTTCTGCTGCCTCAGGATTATTGAGTCCTTTGCTTTCATTGACTCTACAGTTTTACCCAAGAAAAAGTACTAACTAACCTGTGTCATCCACTTTATCCTTGAATTTCTCTGGGACATTGCCTGTTCAAATATAATCCCTATTACCCAGTGACGAGAAATAACATTTATTGGTTATTAGCCCATATTTTAAATGGATTTATTTTGTGTGATAGAACTATATATTCAAAGGAAATAGTTACTCATCCCAGGAATGTGGAGTGGCAACATGACAATGAAAGGCAACATTTGACTTAGGTTTGAAATTAATTTTGTTCTTGCTTTGGGAAATCAGTTGCATTTATATTAATTAGAAGCACGGAATACATGTCAAAGTAATAATCTGCCCTTTTGGACCATCTCTGTTAATGCAGATGAGCACACAATTTATTTAAGTAAAAAAGTACTATATGATTAGTTTTAATTATATATAGGTTGATAGTAGTATTTTATGTAATTTTAAAGTATTTTTGTATTTCTTACAGTAATCCTAAATTGGAGAGTCAGAGAGTAAATAAAAAAGTAAATAATGATGCCTCACTTAGAATGCACAATCTATCCATTTTGGTGAGACAGATAAAATGTTATTACCAGGTAAGTGCCCTTTTTAAAAATCGGGGTTTTAATAACTACTTACATTTTTGTATTATTTAGCATCAGTCATCTAACAAATATTTAAATGCTTATTATATGCCAGGTTCTGATCTATTTGCTAGAGTTAGAGTAGTAAATAAAATAGTTTATTTCTTATGAATGTTAAAGGCTTAAGCAAGCACTTAATAATTTTCTAATGTTACAAATGACTACTGTATTTTATGTTTTAAAAATCAGGTCCCAGTTTCCTGAGAACTTGCATAGTGTAACATTTTGTTGTTCGACTTCTTGAATTATGCCTTTGAAAAGTGTACTTCCATTAAAAAAAAAAAAAAACTGAATTGGATGCATATTTTAGTTTTTAAATATGAACATTGTTGAGGCTTTCAGTATGCCTCTCAGAATTGTTATATCTGCGTTGCATAAATTTTGGTTTGGCATATTTTGAAAGATTATTTCTATGCATTTTCTAATTTCTGCTATGATTTATTTCACTTATGAGTTACTTATAAGTATGCTTTTAAATTTTTGAACATGGTATTTTTCAAGTATCCTTTTTGGTTTTGATTTTTGGTCAAAGAATGTGGTTTGTATAATACTGATTCTTTGGTATTTGTTAAGAATTACTTATTTTGGCCTAGTATGTTGTTGTCAGTTTTCTTTAAAGTTCTTTGTGTGCTTGAAAAAGTATGTATTCTCCTATTGTTTGGACGCAGAGTGAGAGCAACCTTGTTTGTTAACTGTATTGTTCAAATCTTTTACAGCCTTATTGATTTGTCTTTTGAGCAATCAGTTATTGAGAAAGAGGAGTTGAAATATCCCATATGATGAATTTATCAAATTTTCTTTTATAGGCTTTGAAGCTGTTACTAGTTGCAAATAAATTTAAAATTGTTAAATCTGCCTGAAGAATTTGGTTATTTATCAGTAATTGTTCCTTTTCCTATTTTTTTCTTTTTTTTTGAGATGGAGCTTCACTTTGTTGCCTAGGCTGGAGTGCAGTGGCGCGATCTCATCTCACTGCAACCTCTGCCTCCTGGGTTCAAGCGATTCTCCTGCCTCAGACTCCTAAGTAGCTGGGACTACAGGTGCGTGCCACCGTGTCCAGTTAATTTTTATGTTTTCAGTAGAGACAGGGTTTCACCATGTTGGCTAGGCTGGTCTCAAACTCCTGACCTCAAGTGATCTGCAACCCTCAGCTTCCCAAAGTGCTGGGATTACAGGCTTGAGCCCCCATGCCCAGCCTATCAATAATTGTTTCTACATGTTTTTCCTTTCTACTGGTTTAAAATTTTTTCACTCTTCCTGTTTTTTCAGAGGTGACTTTCGAAATTATACATTTTATACCTAAACACAGGAAAGGCCAAAATTGATGAGTATCATTATACTTTTATGGAATAGTGCTATGACTTTAGAATGTTTTAATTCTAGTCATTCTCTTTTGTGACTTTTAAACTCTTCTTGTCTTGTATTTTAGGGTTTTTTTCTTTACCCTACAAATTAATTATTGAGAAGTTCAGTTAAATAAATAAAACCAAAAATTTTTTTTTTTTTTTTTGATGGAATCTCGATCTGTCGCCCTGGCTGGAGTGCAATGGCATGCTCTCAGCTCACTGCAACTTCCGCCTCCTGGGCTCCAGCAATTCTCCTGCCTCAATCACCTGAGTAGCTGGGATTACAGGTGCCCACTACCACACTTGACTAATTTTTTTGTATCTTTAGTAGAGACTGGGTTTCGCCGTGTTGGCCAGGCTGGTCTCGAACTACTGACCTCGTGTGATCTGCTTGTCTCAGCCTCCCAAAGTGCTAGGATTATAGGCATGAGCCATGTGCCCAGCCCTTTTTCTTTGGCTCAAGCTGCATGTTTTTCTTTGAGAATATTTGTCTGAAAATGCCTTTATTTCACTCTTGTTTTTGGAAGATAGTTTCTTTGTTTTAATTTTTAAATAGAGACAGAAGGCTGGGCGCAGTGGCTCACACCTGTAATCCCAGCACTTTGGGAGGCCGAGGTGGGCAGATCACTTGAGGTCAGGAGTTCTAGACTAGCCTGTCCAACATGGCGAAACCCTGTCTCTACTAAAAATACAAAAATTAGCCAGCCTTGGTGGTGGGTACCTGTAATCTCAGCTACTCAGGAGGCTGAGGCATGAGAATCACTTGAACCCAGGAAGCGGGGGTTGCAGTGAGCCAAGATCACGCTGTTGCACTCCAGCCTTGGCAACAAGAGCAAAACTCCATCTACAAAAAATAAAATAAAATAGAATAAAATAGAATAGAATAGAATAAAATAGAATAAAATAGAAAATAAAATATAAAATAAAATAAAATAAAATATAAAATAAAATAAAATATAAAATAAAATAAAAATGACAGAGTCTCACTATGTTGCCCAGGCTGGTCTTGAACCCCTGGGCTCAAGCAGTCCTGTCTCCTCAACCTCTCAAAGTGTTGGGATTACAGGCATGAGTGATTGCACTAGGATGAAATAGTTTTAAGTATGCAGTTTTAGGTTGACAATTATTTTTCTCTCAGTACTTTGCAGACTTAATTCTTCTGTCTCTGGATTTTTTTTTTTTTTTTTTTTTAGGACAGGGTTTTTTTTTTTTTTCCCCGGGTAGAGTGCAATGGCACGCTCCCCCCCCCTCGTCAACCTCTGCCCCCTGGGGTCACGTGATTCTCCCTTGCCCC
>NC_045448.1:55824520-55888457 GCF_002776525.5 Piliocolobus tephrosceles | reverse complement strand
AACTCCTGACCTCAAGTTATCTGCCTGCCTCGGCCTCCCAAAGTGCTGGGATTACAGGCGTGAGCCAACACGCCTGGCCTCTCTGGTTTCTTTTTGCTCTGGAGAAATTAACTCTCTAATTTTTGTTATTTAAGCGTTTTTTTTTTTTTTTTTTTTTTTTTTTTTGATGAAGTTTCACTCTGTTCCCAGGTTGGAGTGCAATGGCGCAATTTTGGCTTACTGCAGCCTCTGCCTCCCGGATTCAAGGGATTCTCGTGTCTTAGGCTTCCGAGTAGCCGAGACTACAGGCACATGCCACCACGCCTGGCTAATTTTTGTATTTTTTAGTAGAGATGAGGTTTCACCGTGTTGGCCAGGCTTGTCTCGAACTCCTGACCTCAGATGATCCACTCGCCTCAGCCTCCCAAAGTGCTGAGATTATAGGCGTGAGCCACCACGCCTGGCTAAGCTGTCTTTTTTCTTTCCAAGCTGCTTTTAGTATTTATTCTTCTAATATTTGCTCTTTTCTATTCTGCTAATCTGATCTCTTTCAAATATTTCTATTTATATATATTAGACTTTCTTACTCTATTTCTTGCTTATTAAGAAATAAGCAAGAATTAAGCTTGTGCTGCATTCTGAGTCTTGTTTTCAGAACTCTCTAATTTACTAATTCACTCCTTATTTGTGTCAAATCTTCTGTTTAACCCATTGATTATCTTTCATTTCTGGAAGATTTGGTTCTTTTTACATTGCCTTTTCATTTTTCTCATTAGTCATTTTCTTTACTTTTTCAGATATGTAAATTTTTTCTGTTTTAGATTTCATATCTGATTATTTAAAAATCTGAAATATGTACAGATCTGAATCTGTCCTTTGTTTTCTGCTTCCTGTTTCTTGTGGTAGTGGTGGTGATAGTAGTAGTGGCAGTGGTGGGGGTGGCAGTGATATGTGTGTGTTTTAATTGTGAACTCATTTTTGGGGGGCCTTTATCTGTGCGGATTCTTTGTATTCAAGTTAAGGATGCATTGCTTCAGAGAGGATTTGTTACCTGTTGTGCAGCCAACCCTGAATCACCTTTATTTTAAGCAAGTTTGGCCAGGCGCGGTAGCTCACACCTGTAATTCCAGCACTTTGGGAGGCCGAGATGGGTGGATCATTTGAGGTCTGGAGTTCCAAACCAGCCTGGCCAACATGGTGAAACGCTGCCTGTACTAAAAATACAAAAATTAGCTGGGTGTGGTGGTGCGTGCCTGTAATCCCAGCAATTTGGGAGGCTGAGGCATATGAATTGCTTGAACCAGGGAGGTAGAGGTTACAGTGAGTGGAGATCATGCCACTACACTCCAACCTGGGCAACAGAGCGAGACTCTGTCTTAAAAAATACATATATATATAAAAATATTATTAAATATATAATTAAATATATTTACATACTTATATTTATAATTGAATATGTATATTTAAGCAAGTTCATATAGAAGCAATATTGTTGTACTGTAGAAAATTAGAAAAAAATAGATAATACAGACATAGTTCCAGTGCCAGGAAATTACCACTTTGTCACCTGAATATGTATACATTTCTGGATTTTTTTTTCTTTTTTGAGATGGAGTTTCGCTCTGTCACCCAGGCTGGAGTGCGCTGGTGCAGTCTCAGCTCACTGCAGTCTCTGCCTCCGCTTGGAGTTTTTTTTTTTTCTTTATGTGTTTATCAATTATGTTTTTATGTGTTTACATTTTTTATTGATTGATTGATTGAAACAAGGTCTCACTTTGTTGCCTAGGTCACAGCTCACTGTAGCCAAGACCTTCTGGGCTCAAGCAGTCCTTCTGCCTCAGCCTCCCAAGTAGCTGGGACTACACATGTGTGTCACTATGCTATATTTTTTAATTTTTTGAGATGGGGTCTGGTATTGTCACCCATACTAGAGTACAGTGGCACAATCATAGCTCATAGCTCACTGCAGTCTTGAATGCAGTTACTTTCGCACCAACCAATACTTCAAATTGTCTTCAGAAATAGGTCAGACATTTTATATATATAGTTAATTGACTTATTGAAATAATTTTTTTGTTCTTGTTATATTAGAGAGGGTCTGGTTTAATATATGACACATTGCAAGTTAATATTTTCCAAATCAATGGAGTTCTCATCAGCCCAATTACCTTTTTCCCCCCAAAATCAGATTTTTGGGGAATGACTGTAGAAAACTATTGAATTTTTTGTATGTCATATGCCCCTGAGAAGATGTATTTGAGGCGAAGTATTTTAAGTATTTTAGTATTTAGTATTCTCTTCACTAGTAACATGGATAAAATGACAGATACGTAATAGTATGATAAATGTTGTCATGTACTGAATTTCAAAAGTAGATTATAAGAGTCTCAAAAGAGGGACTGTCATTTCAGTGTATTTTAGAGTTCTTGGAACCTATTTTTAATTCTATAGAATTATGCAGTTTTAGTAACAGTGTTTTACTCTGTGTGGTGATTCAGGAAAGCAAAGTGAAGCCTGACCTTTGCCAGAAGTGTTAACTTCTTACTGTGAAGAAAGAATTATGGATAATTTCTGGGAAGAAGGAAAGGCTAATTTAAATTATCTTTGAATAGTAACTAAATCGTGTTTATATGTGGCATATTCATGAAGTAGTCTTTCTTACAATGAATTAGCAGTGTAAGCTTTAATTCACAAAAGTTTGTAATGTATAGTCTGTATAGTTATGTGTACTTTTTTTTTTTCCAAGACAGGGTCTCACTCTGTTGCCCAGGCTGGAGTGCAGTGGCACAATATTGGCTAACTGCAACCTCCGCCTCTTGGGCTCAAGCCATCCTGCCACCTCAGCCTCCCTAGTAGCTGGGAATACAGGCGCGTGCCGCTACACCCGGCTAATTTTGTTGTTGTTGTTGTTGAGACAGGGTTTCGCTGTGTTGCCTGGGCTGGTCTCAAACTCCTGAGCTCAAGTGATCCACCCACCTCGGCCTCCCTCCATGCCCAGCCAGTCTTGTGTACCTTAACGACGAATATGTGTTCTGAAAAATGTGTCATTAGGCAATTTTGTCATTGTACGAACATCATAGAGTGTACTTATACAAATGTAGATGGTATAGTCTACTACACACCTATGGTATATGGTGTAGCCTATAGCGCCTAGGCTCTAAACCTGCATAGCATGTTACTGTAGTGAATACTGTAGGCAGTTGTAACACAATGGTATTTGTGCATCTAAACATAGAAAAGGTACAGTAAAAATATGGTTTTCTAATCTTAT
Source organism: Piliocolobus tephrosceles (assembly GCF_002776525.5). Taxonomy (NCBI): domain Eukaryota; kingdom Metazoa; phylum Chordata; class Mammalia; order Primates; family Cercopithecidae; genus Piliocolobus; species Piliocolobus tephrosceles. Next base: position 55,885,207 of record NC_045448.1, on the reverse strand, counting down.
GTGGCCACCATCATATATATGGTTTATTGTTGACCAAAAATGTCATTACATGTTGCATGCCTGTATATCAATAAGAAGGGGTTTTAGATGGTCAGCTAAAAACTGTGGTCGGCTGGGCGCAGTGGCTCATGCCTGTAATCCCAGCATTTTGGGAGGCCATGGCAAGCGATCACTTGAGGTCAGGAGTTTGAGACCAGCCTGGCCAATGTGGTGAAACCCTGTCTCCAATAAAAATACAAAAATTAGCTGGTCATGATGACACACACCTGTAGTCTCAGCTACTTGGGAGGGTAAGGCAGGAGAATCGCTTGAACCCAGGAGGTGGAGGTTGCAATGAGCCGAGATCATGCCACTGCACTCCAGCCTGGGTGACAGAGCAAGACTCTGTCTCAAAAAAATAAAGAAAAATATTTTAAAAATGGTTAATATACCATTTTTTAAATGAAAAAAGTTATGCAAAGCCAGCTAACGTGGTGGAAATGAAATTGTAATATCTTTCAAGGAACATCTGCTTATTATTTTCCTATTACCATAATCTCTGCCAGTTCTTTCTTTTTTCTGTCTTTTCCTGATCATTGTAGTTCTCCAAATCTTTCTGAAATGTCTTCATGCCAGAATAGAATTTTCACTTATTTAGTGAAACTTTGCTTTAATGACCCTGAAAACATTAAAAATCTCTATATTTGAATACTTACATATCTTTAAAAATTTTAACATTCTCCTCTTCTCCACCTCCACCTATAATACTCTTTCCCATTCTCTGCTTTATTTTTGTTTATTTATTTATTTATTTTTGAGATGGAGTCTCACTCTGTTGCCCAGGCTGGAGTGCAGTTGTGCAGTCTCGGCTCACTGCAACCTCCATCTCCCGGGTTCAAGTGATTCTTGTGCCTCAGCCTCCCGAGTAGCTGGGATGACAAACATGTGCCAGCACACACAGCTATTTTTTATTTTTATTTTATTTTTTTTTTAGTAGAGACAGGGCTTTGCCATCTTGGTCAGGCTGGTCTCGAACTCCTGGCCTCAAGTGATCCACCCACCTTGGCTTCCCTAAGCGCTGGGATTTCAGGCATGAGCCACCACACTTGGCCTCTGCTTTTTTATTTATTTATTTATTTATTTAGAGACAGTTTCGCTCTTGTTGACTAGGCTGGAGTGCAATGGCACAATCTTGGCTCACCGCAACCCCCGCCTCCTAGGTTCAAGCAATTCTGCCTCAGCCTCCTGAGTAGCTGCGATTACAGGCATGCACCACCATGCCTGGCTAATTTTGTATTTTCAGTAGAGACAAGGTTTCTCCATGTTGATCAGGCTGGTCTAAGGTGATCCACCTGCCTTGGCCTCCCAAAGTGCTGGGATTACAGGCGTAAGCCACTGTGCCTGGCCCCTCTGCTTTATTTTTATTCCTAGCACTTATCACCAAAAACACTTACTTGTTTTATTGTCTGTCTTCTCTTACTAAAACATAAATTCCATGAGAACAAGGATTTCTGTTTATTCACTGCTGCATTTTCAGTGTCCAGAACGTCTGGCAGATAATTGATATTCAGTAAATATTTGTTGAATAGGTGACTGCCCTGATTTTCTCGAAACCTTTTTCTCTTTCAGTTGAATTGCTAAAATACTTTATTTCTCCGTTTATTTTTATAGGTTTCTTATAACTTGAGTTAACAAATTGAAGTATCTTCACTAGTTTATATACGTATGTTATCAACTTTGACCTGTTCGTTAATTTGTTCCTCCTTTTAGCGAACTCATCTTGGGCTTATTTATATATTCTTTTTCCATTTCTTTAATACTTTAATGGTGAATTTCTTTAGAGCTAAGTTAACTCTGGGCAGGCTGTGATGATATAATAAATCTTAACAATGGCAGTCAGTTTTTAAGCATCTCTGTTTTATGTCTTGTATATTTTTTAATATTATTCATAAAATTGGAATGGGGAAATAAAAAGACTTTTTACAAAAATATAGCTAGAATCCAGGCTGGGTGCAGTAGTTCATGCCTGTAATCCTTGCACTTTGGGAGGCCAAGGCAAGCAGATCACTCAGTGTCAGGAGTTTGAGACCAGCCTGGCCAACATGATGAAACCCCATCTGTACTAAAAAATACAAAAATTAGCTGGACATGGTGGCGTGCACCTGTAATTCCAGCTATTTGGGAGGCTGAGGCAGGAGGATCGCAGGAACCTGGGAGGCAGAGGTTGCAGTGAACCGAGAATGTGCCACTGCACTCCAGCCTGGGCGACAGAGCGAGACTCTGTCTCAAAAAAATTATGTATATTATATATATATATAATATATATACACACACTCAAATATATATATACTCAAAAGTAAGTGATGTAAATGAGTTTTATGTCTAACATCTTTAAGATAAAACTTAAAAAATTCAGTGTCTGTTAAAATTTAAAGCTTCTTGGCCAGGTGTGGTGGCTCACACCTATAATCTCAGCACTTTGGGAGGCCGAGGTGGGCAGATCAAGAGGTCCAATGTGGTGAAACCCTGTCTCTACTAAAACTACAAAAATTAGCCAGGCATGGTGGCGTGCACTTGTAATCCCAGATACTCAGGAGGCCGAAGCAGGAGAATCTCTTGAGCCGGGGAAGGAGAGGTTGCAGTGAACTGAGATCACGCCATTTCTCTCCAGGCTAGGCAACAAAGAGAGACTCTGTCTCTAAATAAATAAATAAATAAATATAAAAAATAAAAGTAAATAAAAAATTTAAAGCTTCTCTTTACGAAGGTGAATTTGAAGGCTCTTGCATCTGACTTAGGTTATCTTCACAAAGTAGGATATAGACAAAACAGTGATTTTAAAAAATGCAGCTCTCTTATTTATGATTTAAAAAAAATCTGGCTGGGCACGGTGGCCTATGCTTGTAATCCCAGCACTTTGTGAGGCCAAGACAGGAGGATCGCTTGAGTCCAGGAGTTCAAGATCAGCTTGAGCAACATAGTGACACCTTGTCTCCATAAAAAATAAAAAATAGGCCGGGCGCGGTGGCTCAAGCCTGTAATCCCAGCACTTTGGGAGGCCGAGATGGGCGGATCACGAGGTCAGGAGATCGAAACCATCCTGGCTAACATGGTGAAACCCCGTCTCTACTAAAAAATACAAAAAACTAGCCGGGCGAGGTGGCGGGCGCCTGTAGTCCCAGCTACTGGGGAGGCTGAGGCAGGAGAATGGCGTAAACCCGGGAGGCGGAGCTTGCAGTGAACTGAGATCCGGCCACTGCACTCCAGCCTGGGCGACAGAGCGAGACTCTGTCTCAAAAAAATAATAATAATAATAATAATTAATAAATAAAAACAAATGAGGCAGGAGGATCGCTTGAGCCTGGGAGGTCAAGGCTGCAATGAGCTGTGATTGCTCCAATGCACTCCCACCTGGGTGATAAGAGTAAGACCCTGTCTCAAAAAAAAAAAAAAGTCTATAATGACAGTCCTCATAATTTTGCTTCAAGGCAAGGAAACTAAAAATTCGAATGAAGTGACTGGGCACGGCGGCTCATGCCTGTAATCCCAGCACTTTGGGAGGCCAAGGTAGGTGGATCATGAGGTCAGGAGTTCAAGACCAACTTGGCCAAGATGGTGAAACCCTGTCTCTGCTAAAAATACAAAAAAAATTAGCCAGGCATGGTGGCAGGTGCCTGTAATTCCAGCTGCTAGAGAATTGCTTGCACCTGGGAGGTGGAGGTTGCAATAAGCCAAGATCATGCCACCGCACTCCAGCCTGGGCAACAGAGCGAGACTCCATCTAAAAAAAAAAAAAAAAAAAAAAAAAAATTGAATGAAGCAGAAATTTATTCCTGTAAGCCCATTTAGCTGTTGCACACATAGCTATAGCATATTCTCTCTTGAGATAACTTGCTTTTAATTGGAAAACTAATTCATTAAATATCCAAACTCCGTATCATTCCTGGAATAAGTGATTTTAGCAAGTTTTGATACTTATTCTAACATGATACATATATCAAGTATGTACTTTCCTTTAAATGCAGGCATATTTTGGCAATAGTTTTTTAAAGTGCTAATGTAATACTGAGGAAAACTTTTTGAAACTTTCTTGTTTATATCTATAAAGAATTATAGATAAGAGATGAATTCTAATTAACATCTGGTGTCATGCCAACCTCTGACCATGGGTAAGTGCTCTAGTGAATCTAGAATTAGAAATTTTAAAAAAGCAGCACAAGTTAGCTTTTAATAGTTGTTTTTCATGGTTGTTTGCTTTCTCATCATAGTATTAAGTTAAATAATGGATTCAAAAAGAGTTGAATACCTTCAATAACTTATTCCTTAGTAACTAGTTACATCTGAACATGTAGTCAATTTATGAAGAATCTGTCATAGTTATTCCTTAATATTGCAAAGATTCAGTAATTATCACATGGCACCCATCCATCCTATAGTCTAATTCATCCCAGACACTTTTCGTATCATCAGTGTCAGTGGTTGTAATGGCAGACACAATGTATTTCTTCATTTCTTCAAGGAAGAAGTGGTATAAACCGAAGGTGCATACTTGATATATTACCTAAATTGAAGAATTTGAAAGCATTCAGTTCTTTCTGAATCACCTTGTATGTTCAGAATCTACATATATTCTTGTCACTAAAGTTTTACAGAAGTTAAACATCTATTATAGAGGAGAGAAATAATGGTTCACTGAGGAGGAACTGACTTTCATGAAATGACCATTAGACAGCGTTTTTAATAGAGCAATTAGGTTTCTTAATTTTAATATCAGTTGACATTTTAAAAATATAGCTCTTATTTGTTATATTAAAAATATGGCCAGGTGTGGTGGCTCGTGCCTGTAATCTCAACACTTTGGGAGGCTGAGGCGGGTGGATCACTTGGAGTTCCTGAACTCTGCCTGGGGAGGTTAGAAGTTCAAGACCAGCCTGGTCAACGTGGCGAAACCCCGTCTCTACTAAAAATACAAAAATTAGCCAGGCGTGGTGGTAGGTGCCTGTAGTCCCAGTTACCTGGGAGGCTGAGGCGGGAGAATAGCTTGAACCCAGGAGGCAGAGGTTGCAGTGAGTTAAGATCACACCACTGCACTACAGCCTGGCCGACAGAGTGAGACTCCATCTCAAAAAAACAAACAAAACCACGTATTTTATATATATATGTGTGTGTACAGTGACAGTACTCATAAATTTGTATGATGTATTTTTAGTTTCCTCAGGGAGAACTAACAAGAATAAAAACAGCACACATGCTCGAACTTTTATTGAGGAATGTTTCTTAATTTTGCTCAATCTTTTGTTGAGGAATGTTTCTTAATTTTCTAGCACCTAAAACTTCAGAGTTCCAAATAATAATTAGACCATTTTGACTTGAATGCTTTAATCTGGGGACATCTGATATTTTTAAAACTTTTTTATTATTATATGTGTGTGTGTAGAGACGAAGGTCTCACTCTGTTCCCTAGGCTGGTCTCAAGTGATCCTCACTCTCTGGCCTTCCAAAGTGCTAGGATTACAGGCATAAGTCACCGCACCCAGCCTGGTATATTATTAACTGAAGTCTGTCTGATATTATAACTTTAGTTATTTAATTCATTAAAGTTACAAAAGATTTAAGACCTTATATAATTTTTTCCATATTTGTTTAATTACAGTATAGCACACCTATAGAAGAATGTACAAATCATAAGTTATAGCTTGGTGAATAATTACCTAGTTAGCATTACCCATATAACAAGTATTGGATATTTTTTACAGGAGACTTTGCAGCAATTGATCATGATGTCGTTGCCAAATGTCTTAATCATTGGCAAAAATCCCTTTTCTGGTAAGTATTAAAATTAACATAATGTGAAAGTAATGTCTAACCTTTGTGTAATAATATGATGTTTATTTTTTACTAAGCTTATTTACATTAACTCACTAGATTTTTCATAACTGTAAAAGTTGGAGGTGATGTTCCATTTTCTAGAAAGACGCAAGCTTAGAATATTTGTAAGTTATAGGTAAGACCAGGCATAAGTTTTACATTAAGTTTAGTATTTTTTCTACTATACCAAACAGATACTTTTCTGTGATGATTTTTAGTATCTTATTATAAAGAAGTATAGAAGATGATGTAGTTACAAACTTAAAAGATATTACCTTAGAAAAGAAATGATTTTGAAATAATTTCCAGATTTCTATTCATATATCTACTATCTACCATTGCCAAAATTGTTTGAATCTTAAGTTTTACTGATTAATATTTTTTTTTGTTTGTTTCTTTGTTTATTTATTTTGAGATGCAGTTTCGCTCTTGTTGCCCAGGCTAGAGTGCAATGGCACGATCTCGGCTCACTGCAACCTCAACCTCCTGGGTTCAAGCGATTCTCCTGCCTCAGCCTCCCGAGTAGCTGGAATTACAGGCGTGGCCACCACGCTAATTTCTGTATTTTTAGTAGAGACAGGGTTTTACCATGTTGGCCAGGCTGGTCTTGAACTCCTGACCTCAGGTGATCTGCCCGCCTTGGCCTCCCGAAGTGCTGGGATTACAGGCGTGAGCCACCATGCCCAGTCTGATATGTTTTAATTTATATTAAACTTAGTCTGAATGGAAAGATGAGAGGCGGTTTTAGATCATTCAGATTTTTTCTTCAAAATGTTCTGCCCTTTATCACATTTTAAATGTGATATTTTAGAATTGTAATTTTTGAACAGTTGGGGAAATTAGCAGCTACCTAACAGTTTCAACAATGGGCTTATCCTTACAGTCTACATGTTATCCAAATTAGTGTATTTCTTCAGCCCATACCCCCTCTCAGTCAAAACAAACAAGACCAAAATGAAAACTAAAATCAAATAGCTATTTTTATAGAGGAAACTATTAATTAGATGTGGTGAATTAGCAGCTTAGATAGTTTTTAGAGATCCAATGGGATGTTTGATTATATAAATTTAAAAATGAAAAAAAAATTGCATGTAGGATGGAATTGTTTTCCATCCTACATACCTTTGGTAAGTACCTACCAAGTTATAGGGACCAGGAGTGGAAATAAATGGTCTATGTTCTAGAAGCTCTTATGGTTTGGTAAAGGATACAAAGATTATGGAGAAATCATGTAATAATTAGTATGAAGTAGAAATATGTACCAAATGTTCTGGCATATAAAATATGGAGCCATTAATTATTCTTAAAGTTGACATATAAGTGAGAGTTGGGGACCATTGATGATTGGGTCAGGTAAGACTACACAGGTGATAAGAGCTGTGCCTAGGATTGTGATTAGCAAGTAGTTCACTAGGGGGATGAGGAGGTTGGGGAAGGAGGACAGATGGAGTAGTATTAAGGCAGAGGAGTGTGTATATATGCATATTTGGGAGGAATGGTGATTAATGGCTCAGCGTAGGTAGAAAGTAGGTTGTTTCATGGGGAGTAGAAGGAAATGTCTGATAAGAAGATTTGGACTTTTTCATAGACAGTTTGGCCTGGTGGTGAAAATCTGGCCCAAAGAAGTAATTTTTTTCCAGTTGAATATTTTAAGAAAATCTTAATTGAATGCTGTTGGACAGGGAATATTCTCTCCATTTCTGTTATAGATTGTTAACTTTTACCTGGCTTGTTATATACATTTATTTTAACAGCCTCACTGTGACAGACATTTAAGATTCTGGTCTTCATGAGCATGCACAGTGGAAAACCATTTAAATTTTATAAGGAGATGAATCATAAGATCTGTGTTTTAAGTAAGAAAACACTAATAGGCCTAGGAGGAGCCAGACCTATTAGGAGCCATTTTGGCTGCCTTTGTGGCATGTCCCTCTATCAACCTGATTTGGTAGGTTCTTGATTTTTCAGGCTGAGGTACTACAATCATTTATGGAAAAGGAGTAAATTCATAGTTAGCATACTTGTTGCACAGAGCCTTGAAACCTCTTTATCCATTAGCCCTTCAAAATTGATATTCTTGCCCATTTCTTCTGCTGTTACCACCTTGTACGTACACAGAGCTGCTATTTTGAATTCTCCACTATATGTGCTTACACTGAATCCTTCAGTGAAGTTACTGTGCATAATTACCTCTAGAAATGATTCTCCAAATAGAGTTGAAAATGTAGCAAAATGTTGTCCTTAATAATTGTTTCTATTTTAGAACAAGGCACAGAAGAAGTTAAAAAACTGCTTTTACTTTTATTGGGTTGTGCAGTTCAGGTAAGTTAAAATATTTTTTCATATTTTCATTTTAACAACCTCTTTATATATTTTTATCAGGCTCTCATTTCTGAAAGACTTAAGGATGGACCATTGCTTTTCAAAGTCCATGTTAGAAAATTTTCAATAACTATATAACCTCCTAAGGAGATTATGTTGAAGAAAAACACTTAACTTTATTTTAGAATTTAGTTACATTATCATAGTCATATCATTTAAAGTATTTAATTACTCTTTTTCTTATTCTGAAGCTTATAGTGTCCCTGAATTTTTGAGTTTTTTTTTCCAGAGGTGGCCTTAAAAATCTCTCCCAAAACATCCTTGTGATTTGTTGTACTTGTGTATATTTTAGGAGAAGGGAAGGGAAAAGAGAAGGGAAGGGAGGAGGCAGAATTTATTTAAAAGAAAAAGAAAGGTAAAAAGGCAGAATTTATGAAAAGTGTTTTAGGAATCTTGGTTATTATTATATTGCTCTTTGATCAATGACTATAATAATAGCTATGGTTTATAGAATGCCTGCTTTTGGTCAGATATTATCCCTTATATATATTTTCCTTTTTTGGAAACAGAGTCTCGCTCTGTCGCCCAGGCTGGAGTGCAGTGGCCGGATCTCAGCTCACTGCAATCTCCGCCTCCTGGGTTTACGCCATTCTGCTGCCTCAGCCTCCCGAGTAGGTGGGACTACAGGCGCCCACCACCTCGCCCGGCTAGTTTTTTTGTATATTTTAGTAGAGATGGGGTTTCACCGTGTTAGCCAGGATGGTCTCGATCTCCTGACCTCATGATCCGCCCGTCTCAGCCTCCCAAAGTGCTGGGATTACAGGCTTGAGCCACCACGCCCGGCCCTTATATATATTTTCTCATAATATCTTCTTTCAGGTTAGGAGATTGGGTAGGATGATATTTAAGTTATTATCCAAATTGGGACACTTGCGAAAATCAAAGAAGGTACTGTTAATAATTATAGTGGGCTAGGCATGGTGGCTCACGCCTGTAATCCCAGCACTTTGAGAGGCTAAAATGGGAGGATCACTTGAGGCCAGGAGTTTGAGACCAGTTTGGGCAACATAATGAAATCCCATTTCTGTTTTAAATACATATAGTAATTACAGTGGAATGGCATGTGTAAACTGGGACTGTCCCAGGCAAACCAGGATGGTTGCTCTAAGTTTAAATTTAGGTCATATTGCTAGTAGGCCAAAGAACTGAGAGTCAGCTCTGCTCTGGACTTCAAAATCTATTATACTATGTTAGTTTTTCATTTCAGCCATTTTTTGGATGAATTATTATAGTGTCATTCTAAACTGTCTTCTTTGTGAAATGAGATTATTTATAAACAAATAATATGATTACTAGTAATTTTTTTTACATACGTACAACAGAAATTATATGTCCCAGAGAGTGTTGGCTTTTAGAGCTGACTGCTTGGAAGCAATAATCTTACATAATGTATGTTATTAAAATTTCATGCTGTGTAATGTTCAGGTGTTTACTTCACAACTGATTAAATATTAAGTTGAATATGGTGTTTGTAGTCTTCTAATTTGGTCATCAGATTTTGAGTCAGAAGCACAACTCTTATTTACAGCCTTTATGTACTGTATTTGCTTTAAAAAATACCCTGTGTTGGTGAATGTTGTGTAAATTTAGATTACATAACAATAGCATAAATATGGTTTTTATTGCTGGTTACTGCTTGGTCGTTATTGCTGATTACTAAAATTGACAGTAGGAATGGAGCAGAACCAAGGACCTTTTTTTGAGACAGGGTCTCACTCTGTCACTCAGGCAGGAGTATAGTGACATGATCATGACTCTCACTGCAGCCTTGACCTCCAGGGTTCAAATGATCTTCCCGTTTCAGGCTCCTAAGCAGCTGAAACTACAGACATGTGCCCGTCATGCCTGACTAATTTTTTTTTTTTTTTTAAGAACTAGGGTCTCACTGTGTTGCCAAGGCTCGTCTCAAACTCTTGTCCTCAAGTGATCTTCCTGCCTCGGCCTCCCAAAGTCCTGGGATTACAGGCATGAGCCACCCTGCCTGGCCCCAAAGGGTAAATTTATCTGAAAATAAAGAAAAACCAATTATACTCAAGTTAATTCTTTTTTTTTTTTTGAAATGGAGTTTCATTCTTTTTGTACAATGGTACTATCTTGGCTCACTGCAACCTCCGCCTCCCGGGTTCAAGTGATTATCCTGCCTCAGCCTCCTTAGTAGCTGGGATTACAGGCGTGCACCACCATACCTGGCTAATTTTTTATTTTTAGTAGAGACAGGGTTTCACCGTGTTGGCCAGGCTGGTCTCGAACTCCTGACCTCAGGTGATCTGCCCACCTCAGCCTCCCAATGTGCTGGGATTACAGGCTTGAGCCATTGTGCCCGGCCTAATTTTTTTCATATTAAAAGAGAATAAGTTTTATCAACTGTAGAAAACAAAGCAAAGGCTCAAGGAGACTGTCATTCTAACCTATGTTAACATCATTCAAGGTTTTTTAGAAATGAGGAGATGGAAAGGGTGTCAGACCTTGGTCTTTGATGTGATATCAGCTTGTCAAGAAACTTGGAGACCCATCTTTTTATATATTTGATGTCCATGTAGTCATAGCAGAATTATGTTTTTACTTGAGAGCCCTTAAGACTTGCATCTATTTCGGTGCCAGAATGACTTACCTACCAAGAAAGGAGGAAAGATCCAATTTTGAAAAATGTTGTTATCATTCTGTATTTTAAAAATGTTGTTATCATTCTGTATTTTAAAAATGTTAGTGACCTAAATTTTTTTTTTTTTTTTTAATGCTTATGGGTGCTGTAGTAAAGGACAGGGACAAGGATTTTAGAAAAAAGATGTAAAGCTCAAAGAGTTTGAATTTTAGAGAAGACAGAGTAAACGGTACGAATTTGATGTAATAATTACCATAATGTAATATACATTGGTACATAGAAGAAGTATTTTCTTAAGTTTACTTGTAGTATTAGGAAAGCCCTCTGACAAGGTGGTATTTGAAATGAGAGCAAAGATGTTGAGAAAACAGCCTATTCAGGGAACATAAAGTGTGGTTGGGCCAGGGGTGGTGGTGGGTGGATCACTTGAAGTCAGGCGTTCAAGACCAGTCTGACTACATGGTGAAACGTTGTCTCTGCTAAAAGAAAAATACAAAAAATTAGCCGGGCATAGTGGCTTGTGCTTGTAGTCCCAGCTACATAGGAGGCTGAGACAGGAGAATTGTTTGAACCTGGGAGATGGAGGTTGCAATGAGCCGAGGTGGCTTCACTGTACTCTAGCCTGGGTGACAGAGCAAGACTTCATCTCAAAAAAAAAAAAATGTGGTTGAAAATGTAGTATTTATGGGGATGAATGGCAAGATATTAGACTGGAGAGTTTACATGAATTGAGTTACGAAGGATTGGGTTTGCCACTTTAAGATAGAGTTCAAATTTCAGGCCAGACGCGGTGGCTCACATCTGTAATCCCAGCACTTGGGAGGCTGGAACAATGGATCACCTGAGGTCAGGAGTTCCAGACCAGCCTGACTGACATGGCGAAACCCTGTCTCTACTAAAAATACAAAAATTAGCCAGATGTGGTAGCGGGCACCTGTAGTCCCAGCTACTCGGGAGGCTGAGGTAGGAGAATTGCTTGAACCCGGCAGGCGGAGGTTGCAGTGAGCCAAGATCGTGCCACTGAACTCCAGCCTGGGTGACAGAGCAAGACTCCATCTCAAAAAAAAAAACAAAAAAAATCATTCTGTAGGTGTTTTGGAGTCACTACTACTAATAATATAAAGTGTGTAACCAAAATCTGTCAGCCTTCACCATGACCATATAAACAATTAGAAGTCTTTGTTGATACTTAATAGCCAAACTGTGCTTCTGGACAAGAAGCTGTTGAGTAAACCAATCAGCCAACAAGTATTGTTGGAATACTTTGTAAAATGTCCTCTCTATTACAGAAATTTTGTTCATCTTGTAGTTGGACAGATTAAAATTCTGATGATTAGTACAATATGTAAATAGCATGTTTTCCCACATCTGGGTCAATCAATTTTATCTGTTACAATTGTTATTTGTAGGTAGAAATAGCAAGGTAAAATTTGCTGATATGATACTAGAGTTTAGGAAATCAGTGGACCACAGGTTTCAAGAGATACTATATGAATGGAAAGAAATAGGGCTGGGTGCAGTGGGTCATGCCTGTAATCCTAGCACTATGGGAGGTCAAGGTGGGAGGATTGCTTGGGCCCAGGAGTTTCAGAGCAACCTGGGCAACATAAGGAGACTCTATCTGTACAAAAAAAAGAAAAAAGAAAGAAAAGAAAAAAAATTTAAGTTAAAGAGGGAGAGAGAGGGGGGAGAGAGAAATAAGCATTGGGAAATTGAAAAATATTTTCTTCTTTTGAAGAAAAAAATGAATTTCTTAAGAGGAAGCAGCATTCAAAAATGGTAAAGTTAACCACCATCCGAAGATCTTACCTGACAAAATAAATTACAACTTTTAATCCTTGATTATATGTAAGTAAAAGCCACAGAAATAACTTTAAATATGAAGAAAACCGTCCAAGGCCAGGGCTTGGGTATTTTTGTTATTGACTGTCCAACTCAGTCAGGTTCCTCCAGAATCTTTTTCAATGGGTAACGCAAGTCTTCTGAACCAGTTCTGAGCATCACCTAGAATTTTCACACATCTTTGACTCTTCCTCCTAGCCCTGAAGTAGTTGAGAGAGTTCTAGGTGAAACCATCCTATGCAGAAGAAAAATTTTTGCAGTGTTTTGTTTGGAAATTTCTTTGTTCTAAGACTATGTGAAATTCACCTTTTTTAGGAGAACTTAAAACCTATCAGTGCAGGCTGCTTAGTATCCAGAAATATTACTTATTTTGGACTTTGGCCAGGTTGGGTAGTGCTGAAAGTAACTGAGTGTCAAGTGTGGTTGGAATTAAAAATTTGACCCTTTTATGTACCCTCAGAGGGAATCGAACATTAGTATTTGATTCGGAAAACCAGTTTTGAACTTGGTCAGTTTGACGGCTACAATCTGTTGTTTTCTTATCACTGATCTGTAAAGCATCTTAAAAGTTACCATTTTAGAACTTTATCATATCACTTTTTAAGGAAATAAAACAAATTTCTGCTTGGTTCAGTGATGCGTCTTTAGTCTCAGCTACTTGGGAGGATCACTTGAGGCCAGGAGTTCAGGGCAGCTGTATGCTATGATCATGCCTGTGAATAACCACTGTGCTCCAGCCTGGTAACGTAGCAAGACCCAGTTTCTTAAGAAAAACAAAAATGGAAATAAAACAGTTTCTAGCAAGGCATTTGTTTTTCTGAGAATATTTAAAAATACAAATATAGCTCAAAGAGGGAGACTTTTGTTGATATGAGTATTGTTTTCAAATACGTAATTGGAAATTTACAATTTTAACAGTTTTTGAAATATATAGTTCAGTGATATTCTGATTGCTGTACATTCACATTGTTGTGTAACCATTACCACCATCCATCTGAAGAACTTTTCTCATCTTCCAAAACTAAAACTCTGTACCCATTAAATAATGACTCCCTTTGTTACCAGCCCTCGGTAGCTACCATTTTACTTTATGTCTCTGTGAATTCGATTGCTCTAGGTACCTCATACAAATGGAATCATACGGTATTTGTCCTTTTGATGGGCTTATTTCACTTAGCATAATGTCTTTAAGGTTTTTTCATGCTATAGCATGTGTCAGTTTCCTTCCTTATTAAGGCTGAATAATATTCCATTGTTTATATATACCAAATTTTGTTCATCCATTCATCATTGATGAACACTTGAGTTGCCTCCATTTTTTGGCCTTTGTAAACAATGTTGCTGTGAACATGAGTGTACAAATGTCTGTTCGAAGCCCTGCTTATTGCTCTTTGGTAGAACTATGATTTGTTTAGACCTATATTATCAGTTTTCTTATTTAAAACACTGTAATGTGCTCCTTGTTTTATTATTTTCTTGTTCAATATCTTGTTTTGGGTGCCATTTCCTCTATTTTAGTATAGTTTTTCCACATAAATCTGTCTTCTTTCTTTAAGATCATAGAGCAGGTATTGAAAATATGAGGAATTTGAGGAATAAAGTATTAAGGGCTTAAGCTCTCTGGTAGAAGATGTACAACTTTAGGGTTTATGCATTTCTCTCTCCCACCCACCTCCCACCCTAATCACTTTTTTGCTTTTTTGCTATGTCCCAGTTTCCACATCATATTCTTGTGTGTGTTTGTGTGTGTGTGCGTGCATGTGTGTGTGTGTGAGAGAGAGAGAGTCTTACTCTGTTGCCCACGCTGGAGTATAGTGGCGCCATCTCGGCTCACTACAACCTCCGCCTCCTGGGTTCAAGCAATTCTTCTGCCGTAGCCTCCCAAGTAGCTGGGATTACAGGCGCCTGCCGCCACACCTGGCTAATTTTTTGTATTTTTAGTAGAGACAGGGTTTCACCATGTTGACCAGGCTGGTCTTGAACTCCTGACCTTAGGTGATCCAGCTGCCTTGGCCCCTCAAAGTGTTGTGATTACAGGCGTGAGCCACCACGCCTGGCCTCCATACCATATTCTTAGAATATCATAGTAATCTACTGGCTTAGTAATCAGTTACTATAATACAATTGTTTAACTCAGAGTTAAACAATTAATTTTAGTGCCCATGATAGTTTAAGAACTTCACATAAAGATAAGAGAGCTTAATTTTAATTGGAAAAAACAATTTGCTGATATTATTTAGTCTTCACAGCTGGTATTAAGCTATATATCTGTTTTTAACACCAGACTTTCTCACGCTGTAGACCTGGGCTATTCAGTACAGTAGCCACTAGCCGCATGTGGCTATTTGAATTAAAATTAATTACAATTCTGAGATCCGGCCACTGCACTCCAGCCTGGGTGACAGAGCGAGACTCCGTCTCAAAAAAAAAAAAAAAAAAATTAATTACAATTAAATTAAAATTTCAGTTTCTCAGTTGCACTAGCTACATGTCGGGTACTCAATAGCTGCATATAGCTAATGATCACCATATTTATTGGGCAGCTCTGATACAGAAATTTGATCTGATTATTCAACTTCAAAGTTTGAGTCTTTTATTCTTTTTTCCATCTTGACAGTCTTTCTCTTTTCTATCCTTCAAAAGCCTATGAAATTTATTCTCTATCTTTAGGGAAGCCTAACCTGTTTATAAAACATTTTGAGAATGCTTAACTTTTAAGAGTTAAATTAAGGTGTGAGATTTAGTAGAAATTGTGTGTGTTACAAGAGTTAAGGAAAAATTTTCATTGATTTGTGTTGAGATTGTGCTAAAGGATGAGTTCCTAAAGATAATACAAGTAAAATACAAGTGGCTCTGGCTTAGAAAAGGGAAGTGTATCTATTTAGTCTAAACTGAAGTCAGAGAAAGATATGGCAGTTGAATTAAGGGACTCTGGTGAGTCATAGTCAATACCTTTGATAATAATTATGCTGTTTTGTGTTCTCATAGGCTCAGAAACTGCATAGGTCAGCAATTTTGCTAGTGTTACATTTTAAAATTGATGTTACTATACCTGAAATGTTAATTATTTTATATATGCTACGAATTTATTATTAGAACGTAATTCTTAATTGTTCTTACAAAGCCTGTCAAGTATTATTTGCTAGACAAAAATTCTTGTGTTTAAACCCACTAATTTGTATTCCATCCACCCAAAACTCTGACTTCCTAATCACAACTAGGAATTATACATTTCTGGTAATTTAGTTTTAACCATTTTGTTATCCTAATAATTCTGCATTTACAAGATATAGAACTTTCTGCATTGATGGAAGTGTGTTTAAATTGTATAGTAGTAGAAAATAGAGCATTACAATTTGATAAAATAAACATGTAAAGCATAAATCAGAGCCTTATAAGTTTCATGATCAAAGAGCTAGTTTTTAATTTTGTGACTATATTGTCCTCACTAGTAGTTCAGTAATTGGTCCAGGAGATGCATCAAAGTGAGACAAGGCAGTGCTGTCTATTTTGTAGGCACCTCTCATTTGTTAGCTGTAAGAATACAGTGATACTAGCAGTTGGTTTGCAGCATTTGAGATGTAGGTGAAGGAAGAGATTAAAATGTATGTTAAATTGTTAATGCTGACTGGAAAGAAAACGATTGTTTTACATTTTAATATTTGTAATTTATATAAAGCTTTCTAAAAGTTACACAATAAAGAATTACCCCCTTTATTCCATTTGGTTACGTGTGTACTCGTATATATATATTTTTAAATTTTGCCCCGGTAACTTTGCTGTGTTAGAAACAAATCAAATATTTATTAGATTACATTATAAATGTTGAACTGGGCCACAAAAGTGGATTTCTTTTATTAAGATTGATAGAATGAAGATGTGAGAATGAATTGTAAGCTTGAAGTAAAAATTGCTTAAATTTTTTTTCCAAGAAGAAAGGCTGTGTTGTTTGGTGATAGTTGGGGACTGACTGAGCATTTTGGCTGTATTCCGAATTCTGCCACTGACTCACTGTGTTTTTTGGCAAGTAACTTATCCTCACTGAAACAAGTTCTTGATTCTTTACTTCTCTGTGTGTAAAGTTAGCATAATAATATTGTGCTAACCTCAGATGGGTTGTGTAATGGTTTCCCACTTTAGAACTTTCCAGCATAAAAATAGTATGGATTTTCAGTGCCTTGCTTTTTAAAATAATTATTTCTAAGTTGTTGTTTATTAGGTAAGTATGTTAGACAATTTAAATGCAAAACAAAACTCTTACTGTACTTTTCAAAATATAGCAAACCTCATAAATTTTAGTTATATACAACATTTTAAGGACCATACCCTATAAAGTATGAATAACTATTTTATTCATTTATTTTAGTGTCAGAAAAAAGAAGAATTTATTGAAAGAATTCAAGGTTTAGATTTTGATACAAAAGCAGCAGTTGCCGCACATATTCAAGAGGTAATATATACAATTTTATGTGCTATTTATGAAGCTTGTGGTGTATTTATTTATCTATCTCCTAAAGTACCTAAAAGTAATATAATAAGCAAGAACAAATCAAGATCAAATATAGATGAACCCTGCTTTTATACAAATTGTCTTCTCTTTAGAGATAGTTCCTTAAGTTTGGCACAGTGTTAACTACAAATATACTGTTGCCCTTATTCTATAGTGACATAGGCAGAAAGTGTTAAAAAGTCATAGTATATGCAAGAACAAATCAAGATCAAATAGATATGGAGCCTGCTTTTATACAAATTGTCTTGTCTTTAGAGATAGTTCCTTACACATGGCACAGTGTTAACTATAAATATACTGTTGCCTTTATTCTATAGTGACATGGGCAGAAAGTGTTATTTGAGGAATGAGGTATATGTCTTTGTTAGAATGGATTACAAAGCAGTAAATGGAAACAGCAGAAAGTGGAACACTGCTTGTAATTCAAAGCGATAGTGAGGTAAGATGACAAGCTTAGTATTGTCATTCTAGTGATTTTCTTTTGAATGAATAGACAGCATAATTTTTATTAAAGATATTACTTGAATTATAAACACATTAATGATTTGTAGCATTCATATAAAAACTTAAGTCTAGGACATATTGTGCAGTGTCAAATAATTGAAATTAAAATTTGTTAAGATTCATTTTAAAAGCTATTTCTGTATCTGTCTATTCTTGGGCTTTTAATCTTATAAAGACACTTTAGAATTAGAGTATGTTAAATTTTATATGTTGATTATAAAAGGGAAAAGAAATTTTTAAATAGTGAAAATTGGTAGTATTTAAAATATTCTTTATTTGGAAGATTTTTGTGTTTTGTAATCTTTTCTCTTATTTAGCATTCGTAAAGCCCAGATTTCTTATCAGTAACATTATTATCAACCATAAGCATATTAGTACTTTACAAGATGTAGTTTTATTGGTAGTCTCCCATTATAGAGACATATTTGCTTTACGCTAGTTACATGGTTTTATTTTATTCTGAATAAATGCTAAGTATTGCAAGTTATGGAATTTGCCACCATCCTTGGAAGTGTAATTATTTTTGCTATTATGAAAGTTAAAGCAAATTATTAGAATTATAGTGAGAAATGGAAGGCACTTATATAACTTTTCTATTCTTTTAAAAATCTTTATATTGTAATCCTTTCTCCTAAGCTTCTGTGACAGTGTCATCTTCAGAATCTATAAAGACCTAGATATTCAATAACAACAATGCAATAACATATATCCTACAAGATTAAAAACCTTTTGCTCTTGAATTCAAGTACAATAAATTAAAAGTCTTATCTACAAAATTCAGTTGATTTTGTTAAAGAAGTTGTCAGGATATATCAACATTACTTTCCTTTAAGAATGCCTTGAGTTAAATATTAATATTTTATTTTTGTTGACTAGAAAATGAATATTAATTCATTTAAGGATTATATTTAGTTAAAAATAATTTTTATTTGTAGTGTTTTCATCATTAATTTCAAATGTTCTCCTTTTAACATCATGCTGGCTTTTCATATTTTATATGGGTTATATAATACTTGAGCTAATATTGTACTATAGTGGAATAGATTTTTAAGTATTAACCACTTTTTTGGTTGTTTATTTCGGTTACTTTTCTAAAGGTAACTCATAATCAAGAAAATGTGTTCGACCTGCAATGGATGGAAGTGACTGATATGTCACAGGAGGACATAGAACCACTCTTGAAAAATATGGCATTGCATCTAAAAAGACTTATAGATGAGAGAGATGAACATTCAGAGGTTTGTAAATTTCTTTCAGTATATTGTGAAAGTCTGCTTTCCAAAAAAGAAAATAGTAGCTTTAGGCAGTTTTCAGAAATGGTACTATTTCTTAGAGGCGGGTAATACAGGAGTGTCTTTTTTTGTGTGGAACACAGGAACCTGAAAGGATGTGTAAGAACCCCAAATTGCTAGTAAACAGATTACGGTTAGGTTTTCTCTTCTCCTTTTCTTTTTTTTTTTTTTTTTCAGACGGAGTCTCGCTCTGTGCCCAGACTGGAGTGCAGTGGTGCGATCTCGGCTCACTGCAAGCTCCGTCTCCCGGGCTCACGCCATTCTCCTGTCTCAGCCTCTCTGAGTAGCTGGGACTACAGGCGCCCGCCACCACGCTCGGCTCAATTTTTGTATTTTTAGTAGAGACGGGGTTTCACTGTGGTCTTTTATCTCCTGACCTCATGATCTGCCCGCCTTGGCCTCCCAAAGTGCTGGGATTACAAGCGTGAGCCACCACGCCCGGCCTCTCTTCTCCTTTTCTTTTAAATTAACATTATTCTTTTGTTCCTGTGTGTTTTTCAAGTCATCCCCACAGCTTTGGCAACAATACAAAAGTGTGAAACTGAAAATATAGTTGATGTAACTGGAAAAATCATTGCCGTGAAGCTTAAGAATTTGCTTAAGGCTAATTTCTTAGTTTTATTGCCACATGTTGAGGTTGGAAAAGTAAGTTTTAATAAAAGGAGAATAACAGGTGTTCTGAATAAAATGTCCCACAAAAGATCTCAAATGAGGTGTGATTTTTAAAAAGAGAATTATTTTAAGTCTGTTAAAACAGAACTCTGCTTTTTAAAAAGAGTAGAAGTGTACCAAGTTTTCTATCTGCAGTGTCTGAAAGCAGTTTATAATTTTAAAGAGTCTAGACTTTCAATGCATGTGATGGTGAGTAATATTTTCTTAACAGCAGAGCAAAGTACTCTGCCATTCTGCAGAATGTATAGCTTTTATCAGTTTCATTTATATGCGAGAGACAGTTTTGAGCTTATTTGTAGAGAATCTGTATCAATACTCTTGAGACCAGTGAAAGACTACATAGAGAAAATTCCTAAACATTTTTTTCAGAATAAAACTTTCTTGTCTCTGTAGGGATTAGTCAGTTCTGATGTGAATTTTCAATTTTTCTTCAGGCGTTAAACAAAAAGAAAATATAGGAGATAAACATTTTAAAGCAACAATTAAATTTTTTAAAAAGCTAGGATATTGAGACCAAAGGAAGGAAAGAATAAATTGGAAAACATTCCTACTATGCATCAGATTTATCCTGAGATACTCAGATCATTTCATTTTCAGTCAGATTACTTAGCTATATGCTATCATTTTTTAGTGTCTTTTTACTGATTTATGCATTTTCTAGAATATTTATTTGTATTTCAGGTTGTTAAAGGTATTGCAGTAAGGTGTCCTCCAGTTTCTGAGGAATTATTTCTAAGAATCTATACTTTTATTTTATTTTATTTTATTTTTTAAATTTTTTTGAGATGGAGTCTGGCTCTGTCGCACAGGCTGGAGTGCAGTGGTGCAATCTCAGCTCACTGCAACCTCCGCCTACCAGGTTCAAGGAGTTCTCCTGCCTAAGCCTCCCAAGTAGCTGGATTTTAGGCATGCACCACCATGCATGGCTAATTTTTGTATTTTCAGTAGAGACAGGGTTTGGCCATGTTGGCCAGGCTGGTCTCTAACTCCTGACCTCAGGTGATCCTCCTACCTCGGTCTTCCAAAGTACTGGAATTACAGGTGTGACCCACTGCACCCAGCCTATACTTTGGTTTTATATGACTGATGGGTGCATATAAAATGTTAGATCTTGGGGTGGGCGTCTCAAAAAAAAAAAAAGTTTGATCCCATTTAAGTGAATTGATTAATGCGGGGTGAACAGAATACTTATCATTACATGACTCTGGTAAACTAAAAGGAATATGAAATACTATATAGAATGATTATTTGAAAAACCTTTTAAAATATGTTATCCTGCCAATTAAGCATTTTTGTTGAATTTGTT
Source organism: Piliocolobus tephrosceles (assembly GCF_002776525.5). Lineage (NCBI taxonomy): Eukaryota > Metazoa > Chordata > Mammalia > Primates > Cercopithecidae > Piliocolobus > Piliocolobus tephrosceles. Next base: position 55,864,250 of record NC_045448.1, on the reverse strand, counting down.
TTTCAAATAAGGAAGAAAAAGTCATACTCTTCTGTCTCAGATACTTGGGAAGCAACTTGCTAGCTGGGATAGGGTGGGGGAGAGATATCCAATCATCTGGGAAATTTTTTTCCCTCAATTTGGGCTACCAGTAGACTAACTTGAAAAGGTCATTTTAAAAATTGTGAAAAATGTTAGACAAATGTAAAGGTGGTATGTAAATGTAATTCTGTGTCATAGATTCAAACGTTCTTATTTAGAGTTTCCCTTTTTTTAATTTTGATTAGCTTTTCTTATGATTGTTTCACTTCAGTCTAAAAAGTATATATTTGGTCACCCTTTTTAACATTTCTCTTTTGTGTTCTTAATGCTATAGAAAAAGTATGTCTTCAGTCCTCTCCTTTTACTAAAAACCAAATAGGGGATTTTTAATGAATTTAAGATCTCTTTATTATCACTGTTTATTTTATGCTAGACTTTGTGCTGTAAGTTTAACACATAACTTTTATTAAATCTGCATGAAAACCCCATTTTATAGATAAAGATACTTGAGCCCCAAGTAGTTAAGTAATTTGCCAGATCTAACTCCACTGCCTGTGGTTAGAAACATAATACTGTAATACCTTTGCCTAAATCCATGATTGTACTGGGCATATCTCTACTTTCTTTTCCTTAATAATGAGTTCTACAAGTAGAATTAATAGGTCACCTGTTTTTGTGTTTTGTTTTTTTTGTCTTTAGCATTGATGTATCTTTTTATGTTCATTCTTCAGTATATATTAAGAAACAACTGGTTTTTGCAAGATCTTGTGCTTGGGAGCAAAAAAACTGACAAACTATTTCAAAAAAGAACCAAAGATTGTTGTAGTCTAATAAGGAAGTTATTTTATTAAAATAATTAACTATAATAAAATTGTGAAAGTGATAAGTACAAAAAATATATCATTTTTATATATATTCCTGTAGCATATAGTATATATTCCTATATATATTCTTACACATATGCTACAGGAGTGGGAGGGCATATGAAATTAGTTATACTTTAAAAACATTTGCCGTCAGATTATTTTGTTTTGTTTGTTTTTGCATCGGACTATTTTGAAAATGTGTGGGAAACCTTGAGCTCAAGAAGTTACTGCCATTAGAGAAAAGTCAAAATATCTAAATAATCTTTAATGGAAAATACTCTGGGAACTCTTAACTTTTAAAATACTAGGTTTCTTTCTTTCTTTTTAATATTTTGTAATATGTAGTTCATTGACTTTTGGAAGTTCTTGATAGATATTGCCATTCACCACCTACTAAGTTCAAATGTAGTGTCTGTCTCCTGTATTTTCTCCTGTTCTTAGTTTTGTGAATTGCTTAATTGAATATTTTTGAGCACCCATTTTTGTGTAAAATACTATGCTAGATAAAATTAGAGATTGAGAGATACAAAGGAGGTGTAAGAAAGATTGCTTCTGGTTTATTGAGAAAACTACATTATTTGTAAGTACAAAATATGAGCTAGCATATAATTAAGTGCTAGTTTATTTGTGTATGAGACAAATATTATATACTTACTACTATCTGTCAGGTTTGTTAGAGTCAGGAGATGTTAGAAAGGAAGATTAAAGGTAATTGAGACAGTAAGAAAATATACAAATAAAAGTTGACTCCAAGTACATGGAGTCAACTATGAAAATTAATAACACTATTCACAGAGAGATAGGGAAGTTGGGATGAGCACGCTGATAGAAGGATAGAACTGAATAGTGTCATTGTACATAGGAACCATCCTTCAAAAAGTGCCAAGAAGGAAATGTGATTTTTTTTTTCCCGAGTAAAAGAAACTTGTATATCTTTGAAGAACACTGAGAAAAAAGCCAATAAGAAGAAAGAAAGTGAAATGTTTAAGTAAGGAATATGTATTAGGAGCAAAAAAAAATGCATAAGAAGAAAGGAGTTAATCCCAGGTGGTTTTGTTTCTTTGGCAAATTGGAGGAGAGGTCATTTATTGGAAGTAATGATAGCAGTTTGCAGTTGGAGGCTTAAGTAGAGAAAAGGTAATACATTTACAGAGTCATCATAGGGAAATTTGAAAGGAGATCAGCAATATTTCAATAAAAGGATAGATGGGCAATGGAAAGAGTTTAATTGAAAATGGATGGCAAGATCTGTAGTAGGACTGCGTAACTTCTTGTTTTTCTGCTAGAGTTTTATCATCTTGGAGCAAAAATAGAGAAAACTGATGGTGGGTCAGGAAGATAACAGTGTTAGAGTCAAACTTGAATTTGAATCTCTGCTATCTGTATTATTGGTTGGGTGACTTTGGTTAAGTTATTTAATCTATATGAGCCTAAGTTTTCTTATGTCTAAAACTGGCATAATACCTCTATTGCAAATTGTAGTATTGGATGAGATCTTGTTGGAAAATCCCTCACAAGTTCTATAAATGTTAATTCCTTTTTCTTTTTCTGCAAACAGTGAGTCAGTAACAGCACAGTAAGGATGACATTTAAGGGCCTAATTATAATTCCAGGCTGAGTAGAAACTCTAAAGTAGCCAGGAATAATCTTCTGGACTGAGTAAAAGCGGGGAGGAGTTGAGTGATTAAAGATTCAGGAATAGGTATGGTGACATAGGAAAATGACAGTAAAGGAGGCATGCTACAATAGAAAAATTGCTTCCTTTGCTAGAGAAAACTGTATGTATTGAATAAGGAGTGGACATGAAATTAGTAGGGAGAAAAAGAAATGGGAAGTAACATTCTGAGATTCATCAACAGACATACTCGAATCGGAAAGCAATAGTTAAAGGCAGGAAGGTAAGACAGACCTTGATACAGGTGCTGAAATGTATCCTGAGGATAAATAAATGAATTGTGGTAGATGTTAGGAAAAAAGAATGTAATGATTCAGGGAAGGCAGATAAGACTTGGTGATGAAAAATAAAGCAAGGATGCTTATTTCATAATCCCAAGATGGTAACCCCACCCACTCTTTCTGGAATAGTAGTACAGCTGAAATTTCTATATAAGACAGTTTATTTGCTTGAGAAGTTTGAAGAAAAACCTGAGAAATTGGTTTAGAGTAAGATAATTTACAGATAACAAAAGGAAAATTAGGGGAATGGAGGAATAGGTACATATAGCCCTTAAAGTTTAGATTTAGGAAAATGAAAGGGAGGTTTGTGTCCCATGGAGGGGAAAGAGAGAGAGAGAGGAGGGGGGCAGACAGGAGAGAAGAGGGGAGAGGAGGGGAGGAGAGGGGAGAAGGAAGGAAGGAAGGAAGGAAGGAAGGAAGGAAGGAATCTGTCTTTGAGATGGGAAGCAGAAGGAAGGAAGGAATCTGAAAGCGGAAGGAAGGAAGGAATCTATCTTTGAGATGGGAAGCAGATTGGAACTGCTATTAGAGAGAGCAGAAGATGTGGAGTTAGGCTGGCCTGAAGTCGTGGCATGTTAGCTAGCTGTGTGATTATGGAGAAATCAATCACTGTTCCTCAGTTACTTACTGCAGAGTAAAGAGATTAGCTAAACCTTTGAGGTATTGTTAGGACCCTCCAAGAACCCTGTTCATAATTCAAGAGCAGTGCTGTCCAATTCTGCTGTGATGGCAAGATTGTATTTCTGGGCTGTCCAAGATTGTATTTCTGGGCTGTCCAAGATTGTGTTTCTGGGCTGTCCCAGTGCATACAGTAATGGCTGTGTGCACTTGAAATGTGGCTAGTGTGACTAAGGAACTGAATTTTATTTTATTTTATTTTTTTGAGACTCTCACTCTGTCAGCCAGGCTGGAGTGCAGTGGAGCAATCTTGGCTTATTGTAATCTCTTGCCTCAGCCTCCCGGGTAGCTGAGATTATAGGTGCGCACCACCATGCCCAGCTACTTTTTTTGTATTTTTAGTTCATATGGGATTTCACCATGTTGGTTAGGCTGGTCTTGAACTCCTGACCTCAAATGATCTGCTCTCCTTGGCCTCCCTAAGTGCTGGGATTACAGGTGTGAGCCACTGTGCCCGGCCCAGAACTGAATTTTTAACTTAAAAAATTTTTAATTAAATAGCCACCTATGCTACTGACTATTATATTGGACAACATAGTGCCAGCCAAATCACTTTATTTCTTTTCTATGTCAGCAGGTCTTTTATGCCTTTCCACCATTGGCTGTCTAATCTAATCATTTTCATCATAATTGATTTCTTTTGTTAAAAAAACTAGAAAGGGAAAAAATAGCAAAGACATGGGATGAACCCAAATGCCCCTCAATGATAGACTGGGTAAAGAAAGTGTGTTACATATAAACCATGGGATACTGTGCAGCCTTAAAAAGGAATGAGATCATATCCTTTGCAGGGACACGGATGAAGCTTGACACCTTTATCCTCAGGAAACTAATGTAGGAAAAGAAAAGCAAACACCACACGTTCGCACTTTTCAGTGGGAGCTGAACAGTGAGAGCACATGGACACAGGGAGGTGAACAATACTCACTGGAGCCTGTCGGGGGAGGCCAGGTGGGGAAACATTAGGGAAAAGAGCTGATGCATGCTAGGCTTAATACCTAGGTGATGGGTTGTCAGGTGCAGCAGACTACCATGGCACACATTTACCTGTGTAACAAACATGCATACCCTACCACATGTACCTCGGAACTTAAAATAAATAAATAAATACATAAACTAGGAAGGGAAAAACATTATTATCTTGTTTAGTATCATTTACTAAGTAGCTCATGCATGAACTGTTGAATGGAACTTTTAAGAATGACAACTAAATATGATAGTTAAGATGTTTTTGACCAATGAATTGTTTTTGATATCGTAGTGCAATTCTTAGACCTAGTGGATCTTGTTGATATGTTTAGTTTGCTAATACGTAGAATACTGAAAGTGATTCTGTGTGTATTTCTAGACTATCATAGAACTCTCTGAAGAGCGGGATGGTCTTCATTCTCTACCCCATGCCTCTTCATCTGCACAGTCACCCTGTGGTTCTCCAGGCATGAAGCGAACAGAAAGTCGACAACATCTGTCGGTGGAACTGGCAGATGCTAAAGCCAAGATAAGAAGGCTTAGGCAGGAATTGTAAGTTGCTGATTTTCGAGGTTCATTGAATTTATGTGGTCCCAAAGGTGACCTAAACAATATTTTTAAGCTTATGGAAATATTGCTAGCTTGTGTCAGTGTTTTCACAAGTATGTGTCAAAATAAGAAAAATAAGGAGGTTGGCATAAGGTTTTCCTATTGTTAAATCTTACCAATTTAAAGGATACCTGTTATTCTGGATTTATGGCCTTTCTAGCTTTCTAGTGTTAATGTATTTTTTTATTAAAATAAGGTCCTCCTTTGGCAAATTGGAGCTCTTAATTTTTTGTCTTACTTTCCTTGAAATCCAAATTACTAGGAACTACTGATGGAGACCAGTAAGTCTACCTCTTTTAAAAGTAATGTTTTGCACCTATTCTCCCCCCCAAAATTTAATGTTTTAAAAGACTGAGTTCTTGGCGTTATACTATTACCAAAAGATAGTTTAGTGTATGTGTCTTGCATTGAAATGCCTCAGTCACGTACTCAGTAAAGGTAAATACAGTCATGTGCCACGTAACGACATTTCATTTAACAATGGGCCACGTATATGATGGTGGGTGGTCCTGTAAGATTACAATGGAGCTGAAAAATCCCTATCATCTAGTAATGCCTTGATGTTCCTGACCCTGTGTAGGCCTAGGCTAATGTGTGTCTTAGTTTTTAACAAAAAAGTTTAAAAGTAAAAGCAGAAAAGAAAAGTGCTGATAGAATAAGGATATAGGCCAGGCGCGGTGGTTCACACCTGTAATCCCAGCACTTTGGGAGGCTGAGGTGGGCAGATTGCCTGAGGTCAGGAGTTCAGGACCAGTCTGGCCAACATGGTGAAACCCTGTCTCTACTAGAAAATACAAAAAAATTATCCGGGCATGGTGGGGTGCACCTGTAATCCCAGCTACACGGGAGGCTGAGGCAGGGGAATTGCTTGAACCGGGGAGGTGGAGGTTACAGTGAGCTGAGATGATGACCCTGCACCAGCCTGGGTGACAGAGCGAGACACTGTCTCAAAAAAAAAAAAAGAATAAGGATATAAAGAAAGAAAATATTTTTGTACAGTTGTACAATGTGTTTACATTTTAAACTAAACATTACTAAACATTATTATAAAAGAGTTAAGTTTAAAAATTTTAAAGTTGATTAGAAACATGGCTGGTGCTGTGGCTCAATGCCTGTAATTCCAACACTTTGGGAGACCGAGGCAGGTGGATCACTTGAGGTCAGGAGTTCAAGACCAACCTGGCCAACATGGTGAAACCCTGTGTCTACTAAAAATACAAAAATTAGCCAGGCGTGGTGATAGGCACCTGTATGTAGTCCCAGTTACCTGGGAGGCTGAGGCAGGAGAATCGCTTGAACCCAGGAGGTGGAGGTTGAAGTGAGTTAAGAGCACAGCACTGCACTCCAGCCTGGCGGACAGAGCGAGACTCTGTTTCAAAAAAAAAAGTGTACCATTTTTAATATTTTACACCCTATTTTTACTGTACCTTTTCTATGTTCAGATATGTTTAAAAACACAAATACTTACCATTATGTTATGGTTGCCTATGGTATTCAGTACTGTCACATGCTGTATAAGTTTGTAGTCTAGAAGCACTAGGCTATACCACATAGCCTAGGTGTATAGTAGGCTATTACCGTCTAGATTTGTGTAAGTACTATATATGCTCGGTGATGTTTGCCCAGTGATGAAATCACCTAACTCGTTAGAGTGTATTCCCATACTTAAACGATGCATGACTGCATTCAGATTTGGATAGTGCTGATGAAATTTTAGTTTTTTAATTTTAAAAGACCATTACAGAAAACTAAGTATAAATGTTGCATAGGCATTCCTTGGTGAACCGCAAGTAAAGATGTGATCAGTCTCTGCTGGAGATTTGTTTTTATTTTGTACTTTTAAAAGAACAAAGGATTTTTGTTGTGGCGGCTTTTTTTTTTGGTTTGGTTTCTTGGAATTTGAGCTTCAGAATATAGATTTTAAGTTTAAAACCACAATGTAGCAATTAAATTTATTTACTGATTATTTAAAGTAGTTAAAGAAAGTGACTGAATATGCAAGGTAGAAAAAATATTACAGTACATAGGAAAATTTGAAAATAAAAAATAACAGCTTTCATTTGTGGATGTCTGCATTATTATGTATCTATTGAAATGAACACGCCCAGGATATTCTATAAACAGCTGCACCAGGAAAATTAGGGAAGAGATTGCTGTTATTAGTTTGACTGGCAGTTAATGGATAGTCTAAATAGTGAACACTAGTTTGTTCCATATAATTTAGCACAATTTCTCCAGTCTTTAGATAAAGCATGCAATTAGAACCGTAATGATGGCTGTGAATTCGTTTAAGGTTTTGCACTATGTTCGAATTTAATTTTTAAATAAAATTTACTTGTACATAGAGTATATTAAAATTCCAAACAACCTGAGGAGATTGATGAAATTTGGTTTTCTAATACTGATTAGAAAATGTAAATGGATATTTTTAATGGGTAAATAAATGTGCCAGTATTGTGAGAAGTATTCCCAGTAACTAGCTTTTCAACAAATACCATCTAATATCTTCGTTGCCCTTTGAAAATGTGTTTCTTTATGGATTTCTTCTATTAAAAAGAAATAAATCTCCTATTAGTTCTTTTTATTGGGACAAATCTCTACTAAAGTGAATGAAGTGCAGAAATCATGGTCGACAAAAACGGCAGGTTGCCTTATGGCAACTATACAATAAGTAATTGGAATGGAAACTATACAATAAGTAATTACAACTAGAAAGTGCAAATTAACAGCATACTCATTTATGGGGCAGTACATTATGATATAATTGCTTTTGATTTATATAGTGTAAAAGTATAATTTGTGATATGGGTGAAAGAAGTAATTTTTTAATTTAAAATAGTAATTTCACTTTTATGCAGTAGTTAATACTGCCAAAGAGTTCCTTTAACTCTGCCTCCATAAATCCCATGTTTTGAAAGAATTTTTCTAATATAAACTATTCGTTATTTTTCAAAAAAATAAAAGCCTTGAGATATAATTGAGATATAGTTCGCAGGTCAGAAAATTCATCCTTTTAAAGTGAACAATTCAGTGGTTTTAGTCTATTCATAGAGTTGTGCAGTCATCACACAGCAATTTCTTGTGGTTTTGTTGTTGTTGTTTGAGATGGGAGTCTCGCTCTATTACCCAGGCTGGAGTGCAATGGCGTGATCTTGGCTCACTGCAGCCTCTGCCTCTTGGGTTCAAGCAATTCTGCCTCAGCCTCCTGAGTAGCTGGGATTTACAGGTGTGCACCACCACACCTGGCTGATTTTTTTTACTTTTAGTGGAAATGGGGTTTCACTATGTTGGTTAGGCTGGTCTTGAGCTCCTGACCTTGTGATTCACTGCCTCAACCTCCCAAAGTGCTGGGATTACAGGCATGAGCCACTGCACCCGGCCCACACACCAATTTCATGACATTTTCATCACCGCAAAAAGAAACCCTGTATTTAGTAACTGTCACTATCCATCCCCCTTTGCTGTCAGCTCCTGGCAATCACTAATCTACTTTCTGTTTTCATGAATTTGCCTATTCTGGACATTTATTGTATACATTGTATGTATAAACGAAATCATACAGTACGTGCCTTTTGTGGCTGGCTTCATTTACTTAGCATAATGTTTTCCAGGTTCATCCATGTTGTAGCATGTATCAATACTTTATTCTTTTTAGAGTTGAATAATATTCCACTGAATGGATATACCACATTTTGATTAACCGTTTTTTGGTTGATGGGCATTTGAATCCAGTTTTTGGCTATTATGAATAATGCTGCTATAAACATTCAGGTGCATATTTTTGTGTAGACATCTGTTTTGAATTCTGTGTGTTAACATACATAAGGAATGGCCAACATTCAACATTGTGAACATAATTAATGCCACTGAATTATATGTTTAAAAGTGGTTAAAATGAGGCAGGGCATGGTGGCTTAAGCGTATAATTCCAGCACTTTGGGAGGCTGAGGCAAGAGGATTGCTTGAGCTCAGGAGTTTGAGACCAGCCTGGGCAACACAGGGAGACCCGTCTCTACAAATAATTTTTTAAAATTAGGGATGTGGTGGCACGTGCCTGTGGTCCCAGCTACGTGGGAGCTTGAGGCAGGAGGATCACCTGAACCAGGAGATCAAGGCTGCAGTGAGCTGGGACTGCACCACTGCACTCCAGCCTGGGTAGCAGAGTGAGACCCTGTCTCAAAGGGGGAAAAAAAAAAACTTGAAAAAATTCTGAATACTTCTGGGTCCAAAGCAGTTCAGATAAGGGATACTTAACCTGTTTCAAATGCCTTTTAACTTGTAATGCACTTTTAGAAATCTGTCCCAAAAGCCAGGCACAGCAGTGCGCACTTGTAGTCCCAGTTACTTAGCAGGCTGAGGTGGAATTCTTGGGCCCAAGAGTTCAAAGCAAGGCTGGGCAACGTAGTGACACCCTGTCTCTTAAAAAAGAAAAGAAAAAGAAAACTGTCCTGAAATACACAGGATTGTATGTATAGTAATGAGCTTATTTACTAAAAGATTATATAGTACAATGAAAAATGGAATCCATTTAATAGGGTATGGTTTCTCTAGCAAAGGGAATATTTTTCTACCATTAAAAATTATAGTTTTGGGCTGGGCACCATGGCTTATGCCTGTAATCCCAGTGCTGTGGGAGGTTGAGGCAGGAAGATTGCTTGAGGCCAGGAGCTCAAGACCATCCTGGACAACAGAGTGAGACCTCATCTCTACAAAAAATTAGCCAGAAGTGGTGGCACATGCCTATAGTCCCAGCTATTCCAGATGCTGAGGCAGGAGAATCACTTGAGTCCAGAAGTTCAGGGTTGCAGTGAGCTGTGATCATGCCCCTGCACTCCAGCTTGGGCATCAGAGTGAAATCTTGTCTCTTAAAATATATAAGTATGTATATTTTTAATAATATATTTTAAATAATATAAACATATTTTATAATATGTATTAATAAATAATGGTTTAGAAAAATGTAAGGGCATGAGGAGATTAGAACAATAAATTGTTTTATACAGTGAACATTTACTTTATTATTAAATAACAGAGGGTAGAAAAGTAGAGATAGTAGTGGAGGCTTATTTTAAGGAGCTTGATTGTGAAGGAGAGAGAGAAAATGGAGATTAGAAGTAAAGCAATTCTAAGAGAAAAACTAATAGAAGAAATTTGAGGATGTTTATAGGCTGAAACCAATAGAGAAGTAAAGATTTTAGTATCTTACGGCAATTGGAAGTAGTAATTTCCTTTCAGCCACTGTAAATGTTGAAAATAGTTGGAGACCCTTATAAGTCTCAGACACAGGTAGAACTGCCTTGCATGAAAATTCTTCTTAGGCCGGGCGCAGTGGCGCATGCCTGTAATCCCAGCACTTTGGGAGGCCAAGGCAGGTAGCACCTGAGGTCAGGAGTTCGAGACTAGCCTGAGTAACATAGTGAAACCCCGTCTCTACTAAAAATAAAAAAAATTAGCCTGCATAGTGGTGGGCGCCTGTAATCCCAGCTACTGAGGCAGGAGAATTGCTTGAACCTGGGAGGCAGAGGTTGCAGTGAGTCAAGTTCCTGCCATTGCACTCCAGCCTGGGCGACAGAGCAAGACTCTGTCTCAAAAAAAATTCTTAGCTTAACTGTCTGTGACTGCAGAGAGTGAGGAAGAGAGAAAGAAGAGTGGAAATAGAAGGGGTGGAGGGCAGGAAAGATGAAAAGAGAGAAAGAGAAAAATTGTATTACATACTATGAGAACATCAGCCATTGAGGTTAGCCTTTGGAAAAAGGGAAGAGGTTTGATTAATGGCATCTAATTATATAAATTCCTAATGTCTATCTTTTTTTTCTCTTCTAGATTAGGGTTATGGCTAATACCGTGTTCAACTAGTTATTTAGTAATGATAATACATTCATATTAATGCAGATGATCGCAGTTTTCAAAAATAATATACTTAATGAATATATTTTTGCATTTAAGGGAGGAAAAGACTGAACAGTTGTTGGATTGTAAACAAGAACTTGAACAAATGGAAATAGAACTCAAAAGGCTGCAACAAGAGGTTGGTACCTGGAATATCTATTATTTAGGACCACCAAGTAATTGGAAATTGATTTTCTTCCTTGTAATTTATAACCTTTCCTTCAATGCTTTATATAAATAAATGAGGTTACTGAGGCTTCAAGAGATTGGATGATTTTTTCAGAGTCTCTCTCTTCAAAAATGCCAGAGCCAAACTTTCTTCCATGTTAATGCTGTTCAAACTCTGCTAAGATTCAAAAGAGGTACTTAGGACTGGGGTAGTTCCAGATTTTTCTTTTTGATGTGTTTGGCTTCTGTGGCCTTGGAAGCTAGAACACCTCTACTGTAAACTATGCTCTTTATGTGTATCTCTCTGTCTCTGCTCCCTGATAGTGCTTTATACGAACTTATGTATGATAGAATGCTTTTTGATTTTTTTCACTCTTTTCCTTTTAAATAAGATTTAAAAAATTTAAAAAGTATCTTTATTTTACAGCAGCTTCTTCTTTTTTCACCTTAAACCAAGAGTAATTAATAGTTCACTTTTACAGTCACTCTAATGTTTCATTTTTATTTGAGATTAGTGTGTGAGCTCTTTAATCCATAAGTGCTAAGGATTAGGATAAGGCTGGATAGTTGTTTTTTTCCCTTAACTTCCCCATACCTGCCATTTTAGATGCAGGGAATACTGTAATTGCCGGATCATAAACTGGGACCTTCATAGATAAATGAGACTGGTCTTCACAGTCTTTATTTCTAGACATGCTGTGGCTGCTTTTCTACTTGTTGGCAGCAGGGTTTTTTTTTTTTTTTTAAATGTATGTTGGTTCTCTCTAAAGCAGTAGTTTTCAGTCTTTTTGGTCTCAAGCCTCCTCACCACTCTTAAAAATTAATGAGGATTGGTTGAATATGGATTATATCTATTGGTATTTATCATATTAAAAACTAAAACTATGAATTTTTAAAAACTTACGTCTGGCCAAGTGCAGTGGCTCACGTCGGTAATCCCAGCACTTTGGGAGGCTGAGGCAGGTGGATCAAGAGGTCAGGAGTTCAAGACCAGCCTGGCCAACATAGTGAAACCCTGTCTCTACTAAAAATACAAAAAATTAGCCGGGCGTATTTGTGGGCACCTGTAATCCCAGCTACTCAGTAGACTGAGGCAGGAGAATTGCTTGAACCCAGGAGATGGAGGTTGCAGTGAGCCAAGATCGCGCCGTTGCACTCCAGCCCAGGCAACAGTGCGAGGCTCCGTCTCAAAAAAAAAAAAAAAAAAAAAAATTAAGTCACTCGGGTCGGGTGCAGTGGCTCATGCCCATAATTGTAGCACTTTGGGAGGCCAAGGCAGGTGGGTTGCTCGAGCCCAGGAGTTAAAGACCAGCCGGGGCAACATGACAAAACCTCATCGCTACAAAAAACAATGAAAAAATTAGCTGCACATAGTGGGGCACACGCTTGTAGTCCCAGCTACTTGGGAGACTGAGGTGGGAAGATCACTTGAGCCTGGGAGGTCGAGGCTGCAGTGAGCTGTGAATGTGCCAGTGATCAGCCTGGGTAACAGAGTGAGACCCTGTTTCAAAAAAAAAAAAAAAAAACCCATTTCATGTTAGACTCCATCTCTAAAATAAACAAATAGGCTGGGCGTGGTGGCTCATACCTGTAATCCCAGCACTTTGGAAGGCCAAGGCAGGCAGATCACTTGAGGCCAGGAATTCAAGACTAGCCTGGGCAACATGGCAAAACCCTGTCTCTACTGAAAATACAAAAATTAAGTGGGTGTGATGGTGCACACCTGTAATCCCAGCTACTTGGGAGACAGGCACAAGAATCGCTTGAACCTGGGAGGTGGAGGTTGCAGTGAGTTGAGATTGTGCCACTGCTGCACTCCAGCCTGGGTGACAGAGTGAGACTTTGTCTCAAAAAAAAAAAATAGGCAGATGAATACATAGGTATTTTAATGAAATAACCATTATTTTCCAAAACAAAGAATAATGAAAAGAATGGTACTATTTTACATTTTTGCAGATCTCTGTAATACCTTGCTTAATAGATGACTACCTAGATTCTCATAGCTGTTTCTGCATTTAGTCTGTTAAGATGTCACACACCATGTAGCCTCTGGAAAACTTTACTGTGCCCTCATGAGAGAATGAAAGTGAAAAAGACAAATAATGTCTTAGTGTTATTATGAAAATAGTTTTGACCTTCTGAACTCCCTGAAAAGGTTTCAGGGCCCACAGAAGACCCTGGATTACACTTTAAGAACTACTATCCTAAAAGATTACAATAAGGCTTTCAAAAGGTTGGATTTTAGTATTTGTCTCAAATAACATTAATATATGCACTAATGATTTTACTTGGAAGCTTTAAAAACATGTCAGCAAGATATTGGTATGTCACAACATATCTATAGAAACTTTACTTCTATATAGTAATTAATGATTTAGTAATATTGTTTGCCTTTTCTGTATTTTTACCATCTTTTATTTTAAAATTAACTTTTTCACCATAAATTAATTGCAAATGGTTGTGTTACATAGATGTTAACTTATTTTAAAATATCCTGAATATTTTTTACATTCCTGACAGAGAACATATTTTAAAAATATGAGCATAAATGTGTATCTATATATGTTTAAAATACTTCGTTTTTTTAAAAAAGGCTTTAAAAAAATTTTAGTAACGTATTCAAGATAATGAAAAAAAAAGTTTGTATCTCTCCATTAAAAAAAAATTTAGATATAATTTACATACCATAAAATTCACCTTTTTAAAGTATGTAATTCATTGATTTTTAAAGTAAATTTATCAGCCAAGTGCAGTGTCTCACGCCTGTAATCCCAGCACTTTGGGAGGCTGAGGCGAGTGGATCACCCGAGGTCAGGAGTTTTGAGACCAGCCTGACCAACATAATGAAACTCCATCTCTACTAAAAATACAAAAATTAGGCGGGCATGGTGGTGGGAACTTGTAATCCCAGCTACTTGGGAAGCTGAGGGAGGAGAAGCGCTTGAACCTGGGAGACGGAGGTTGCCGTGAGCTGAGATCACACCATTGCACTCCAGCCTGGGCAACAAGAGTGAAACTCTGTCTCAGTAAATAAATAAATTTATCATATTGTGCAACAAAGAATAACAAGTTGATAACGGAAAATAATAATTAAAATATATTTTTAAATTTTTATTTAGAACATGAATTTGCTTTCGGATGCTCGCTCTGCCAGAATGTACCGAGATGAATTAGATGCACTTCGAGAGAAAGCAGTCAGAGTTGATAAGCTTGAAAGTGAAGTCAGCAGATATAAAGAGAGACTACATGATATTGAATTTTATAAGGCAAGAGTTGAGGTATGTTGCATAATTAACCATGATTTTTTTTTCTGTGTTGGAATTTTAACACATTTAAAATGCAGTTAATAAACATGAGAAACTCTTGAAATGGTGAACAAACAGTAAACACATTTGGGTATGTTTATTTTATGATAGATTAGCATATTGCTTTTAGTTAGACTTCTACAAAAGGGACCTGTGGATATTACTAGTTTTATTGAACTCTTTGGGGCTCTTCTTTTATTCCTTTTCTTAGCATCATATATAGAGCAGACCTTTGAAGTCCTTCTTATAGTCAAAATATTTATTTCTATTAATTTCAGACTTTTTCCCAAAAGTGAAAGCAAAACATATTTCAGATTGCTTCTTAATTGAGATCACTAAATTAAGATTAATGAAGCCTCTATATATGCAAACAAACGAAAAAAATTTTTTCTAACTTGATAGTTACAGTTCAGTGTTACATGAAGTTGAGTTTGACAAGAATTTGACAAGTCAGGCTGGGCAGAGTGGCTCATGTCTGTAATCCCAGCACTTGGGAGGCCAAGGAGGGCAGATCACCTGAGGTCAGGGGTTCGAGACCAGCCTGGCCAACATGTCAAAACCCTGTCTCAACTAAAAATAAAAAAATTAGCCGGGCATGGTGGCACATGCCTGTAAGCCCAGCTACTCAGGAGGCTGAGGCAGGAGAATCGCTTGAACCCAGGAGGTGGAGGTTGCAGTGAGTCGAGATCGTGCCACTACATTCCAGCCTGGGTGACAGAGTGAGACTCTGTCTCAAACAAAAACAAAACAAAAAAAGACTTTGACAGCTCTTGTATCTTTTTCTTCTTTCTCAGCTAATTTCCTCATTATCTGTAAACAGGAGATTTTGGTCAATTTCAGTAGTAGGATAAGAAGGAGAGAGTATACAAAATCAAGAAATGAAAACGTAAGAGAAAGTAGTTAGAACATTTTAGCTTGAAGGTTACCAGTAAGTAGACCCAATAGGACTGTAGAGATAAAAGTACATATTAATTATTTGCCAGTTATTTAAGGCGTGTGTATGCATGACACTGTTAAGGGATTCTCATGAATATCACTGTCTTAGTATACTTTTTCTAGACTTTAGTTTAGAAACCATAGGTATATAACTTAGCAAGATAGAATTATGAACTCTTATCTTCAAAACATATGCAGGGACTTTTAAGGATTTCCTCAAGGTGTATTTATGTAAAATATTTATTAATAGAGCCTTGGTTTATGATTTATGTGAGTTCTGATTCAAGTCTTGGTATTTTACTGCAGAAACCTCAAGCCCTTCACTTCCAAGTTATAGCTCAGAGTACAGAGAAATATTTAAATCTATTTCAGTCAATACATTAAGCCTTGATTCCATGGAGAGTTGTATCTTAAATATCTGGAAGACTACTTGTACTTAGTTAATTCCTTATCTTTGTGACTGAGGAAGTTAAATATGCCCCGACAATTTAATGTGAAGTTATAGTAGTATTACATATCTTAAGTACTGAGTGTTTTGTTTGCATTCTGGGGTAAAAAGCCAAGAAAACATGAATTGTATTTCTGTTAGTAGGTTTACTCATGCATAGAACTGTTGATAAAGATGGCTTAATGTTTTGTGGTAATCTTTATGTTCCATAACTTTAAAAAATTAACAGATATTAACACATTTGAGATAAATGTTTATAGGAATTAAAAGAAGACAATCAAGTTTTATTAGAAACAAAAACCATGTTGGAAGACCAACTAGAAGGAACTCGTGCTCGTTCTGATAAATTACATGAATTAGAGAAAGAGAACTTACAACTAAAAGCTAAACTTCATGATATGGAAATGGTAAGTTTTAAGAGATAGATCAGTTATGTGGCCTCTAAGGAAAACTTTTCAAGATTCAGCTGATTTCCTTGTATTGGCAAGGATGGCCAGTGTCCTTGAGGCTTTAACAGAGAAGAGAGAGCTAAATAAGTTAGATGCCTCCAACTTTATATAAATATAAAAGTAGTAGAAATTTCTGCTTTTGTTACAGAAGCATGTTACTTACTAATTTTGTCTTCAACCTTTCAATACCACAGTAAATAAGCTATTGTGTAAACATGTCTTTAAAAATACAGAAATCTGTTTGCTAAAATTTAGCGTTGGTTCATAATTCTTTTGTTATATCACCAAAACAGTATGTTGACTATGAAGAAGAATTTTCATTGTGTCCCCAAAGATCAGCTTAAAAGGATGTCAGACACTTAATCAGTATAATTACCAGTGATAATTATAAGTGCCTTCAAAACAACAATTTAAGGAACTCATAATTATGACTAAGTTTCTGATAAATAAAAGTTGAGTAATAAAGTTTTTGCTTGAAATTGTACTGTTTCTTAGCCTTTTTTCTCTCCCTAATCCTTGCCAATAAAAAAGGAACGAGATATGGATAGAAAAAAGATTGAAGAATTAATGGAAGAAAATATGACTTTGGAAATGGCACAGAAACAAAGTATGGATGAATCATTACATCTTGGCTGGGAGCTGGAACAGATATCTAGAACTAGTGAACTTTCCGAAGGTATTCCCAATTTTTTTTTTAATTTAAACAGATAATTGAATCATGAAGTTGTATTTATGTTTACTTTCAGTTCTTTATTTTCCACAGTGGGAGATATCTCAGAAGACTACCTGTCTCCATAGATATGATTTCACACAGTAATATATTGTTTGCATTTTCTTGACTCTGGTCCCTAGCTTTGCATGTCTTACAACTGAATTTTATGAATGCAATAACAGATTTGATTGGTTTCTTATCCACTATTTCATGTTAGTATCCTAAGAGGCTGCAATACCAGTTTATTAATTTATTTTAAGAAATATAGTCATCTAGTAAATAGAACAGAAAAGTCATATTAGTGGTCAGCATGTTCTTTGACTATAGGTAAACCCAAATAGGGAGTCAAAGCATAATGGGCAAATTTTCAGGCGAAAATATAGTTAGAATTAGTTAATTTAAGGATCTTCATGACTACTTGTAATATGTATAGTCTCCATTATAAGATTATACCTGCCAACCAGCCCAGCCTGGTTATACTATGGACCTAATGAAAGATCCCCCAGGTAAATTTTTTTTTTTTTTTTTTTTTTTTTTTTGAGACGGAGTCTTGCTCTGCCACCCAGGCTGGAGTGCAATGGCCAGATCTCAGCTCACTACAAGCTCCGCCTCCCGGGTTTACGCCATTCTCCCGCCTCAGCCTCCCGAGTAGCTGGGACCACAGGCGCCCGCCTCGTCGCCCGGCTAGTTTTTTGTATTTTTAGTAGAGACGGGGTTTCACCATATTAGCCAGGATGGTCTCGATCTCCTGACCTCGTGATCCGCCCGTCTCGGCCTCCCAAAGTGCTGGGATTACAGGCTTGAGCCACCGCACCCGGCCTCCCCAGGTAAATTTTTAACTTTTGGCTCTTTTTTCCTGGGCTTCACATTGACTTGTCCTCTTTCTTAAAGCTGGGCATAATTTTGTACAGTAGTTTGGATTATAGCTTTGAATGTGCAATATGAATTTTTGAAATTACAAAAAAATTCAGTTAGGTCACATTTATTCAAATTAGACTAGTTTCAAAAGTCTTCAGTTTTGCCCAGTGTTAGATTGTTCTACTTGCATTTCTTCAGCAAATAGTAACTAAGCACCTACCGTGTGTAAAATACTATACCAGACACCGAGGATGTACTGTTGAGGTAGACATAAACTCTTGAGATTTTATAATCTGGTGCTTACAGAATAATCACCTCTATAGATGATTCCTCCTATTGATTACCAATTAGGTTCTTCCTCTTTTACACTTGAGAATCGAATACCAAATTCTGGAGCCCCATGTACTGACTATAGAGTAAGTGATGATATTCAATCATTGAACTTGTGTTACTTAAAATATTTGTGAAACTTTAAAAATCATATTCCTTGTGAATTGAGTTACAAAGAAAGCAATTCAGACTTAAATATTTTCTACTAAAGGTAGTTAGAATTACTCTGTTAATTAAGAATTACTACTCTGGGCCGGGCGCGGTGGCTCAAGCCTGTAATCCCAGCACTTTGGGAGGCCGAGACGGGCGGATCACGAGGTCAGGAGATCGAGACCATCCTGGCTAACACGGTGAAACCCTGTCTCTACTAAAAAAATACAAAAAAAAAACGAGCCGGGCGAGGTGGCGGGCGCCTGTAGTCCCAGCTACTCCGGAGGCTGAGGCCGGAGAATGGCGTAAACCCGGGAGGCGGAGCTTGCAGTGAGCTGAGAGCCGGCCACTGTACTCCAGCCTGGGCGACAGAGCGAGACTCCGTCTCAAAAAAAAAAAAAGAATTACTACTCTGTTAGTCTAGACTTCTGAAGATTAAATTGTTGATATTTGTGAGGTCCTTAAATACTGCCTGGTAAATAGTAAGCATTCAAATATTAAATATCATTATTATTCTGTCACTGTTGTTTTGTAATTGATCTTAGCTGGGGTTGTAGAACTGAATATTTGCTTTACTGTGGTGTAGTTTTTATTTTTTAAATTATACAAGGGACTTTCTAGAAAATTTACAGAATTTCAGAAAATTTGCTTCAGAACTTTTCTATCTCATTTTCTAACCCATGTGTCTTAGGAAAGTTAAAAGTATCTTAGAAGTTTTTTAAACTGCCAGTGTGTTTAATAATCACCTAGTATAAAAGTTTGCAGTAGTTGTGCTTTCAAGTTTCTATGGAATAGGTGGGAATGTAAACTGGTTCGGCCATTCTGGAAAACAGTGTGGAGGTTCCTCAAAAAATTAGAAATAGAACTCTCATAGCATTCAGCAGTTTTGCTCCTGGGTGTATATCTAAAGGATATTAAATCAGTATATCAAAGAGATATCTGTATTCCCATGCTTGTTGCAGCATTATTCACAAATGTCAAGATATGGAATCAATCTGTGTCTGTCAATGAAATGATGGATAAAGAAAACGTGTTTTATATACATAATGGAATATTAGTCATAAAAAGAATGAAATTCTGGCCAGGTGCAGTGGCTCACACCTGTAATCCCAGCACTTTGGTAGGCCGAGGTAGATGAATCACGAGGTCAGGAGTTCAAGACCAGTCTGACCAATATGGTGAACCTGTCTCTACTAAAAATACAAAAATTAGCCAGGCATGGTGGTGTGCACCTGTAATCCCAGCTACTTGGGAGGCTGAGGCAGGAGAACCTCTTGAATCTGGGAGGCAGAGGTTGCAGTGAGCTGAGATCACCCTATTGCACTCCAGCCTAGATGACACAGTGAGACTGTCCCAGGAAAAAAAAAGGGGGCGGTGCCGGGTATGGTGGCTCACGGCTGTAATCCCAGCACTTCTGGGAGGCCAAGGCAGGCAGTTCCCGAGGTCAAGAGATCGAGACCATCCTGGCCAACATGGTGAAACCCTGTCTCTACTTAAAATACAAAAAAAAAAAAAAAAAATTAGCTGAGTATGGTGGTGCACGCCTGTAGTCCCAGCTACTTGGGAGGCAGAGGCAGGAAAATCACTTGAACCCAAGAGGCGGAGGTTGCAGCGAGCCAAGATTGCACCACTGCATTCCAGCCTGGCTACAGAGTGAGACTCTGTCTCAAAAAAAAAAAAAAAATGTTTGGCCAGGCATGGTGGCTCACGCCTGTAATCCCAGCACTTTGGGAGGCTGAGATGGTAGATCACCTGAGACCAGGAGTTTGAGACCAGCCTGGCCAACATGGTGAAACCCCATCTCTATTAAAAATACAAAAATTAGCCGAGCATGCTGGCGGGTGCCTGTAATCCCAGCTACTCAGGAAGCTGAGGAAGGAGAATCTCTTCAACTTGGGAGGTGGGGGTTGCAGTGAGCCACTATCACGCCACTGCACTCCAGCCTGGGTGACAGAGCGAGACTCCGTCTCAAAAAAAAAAAAAAAGTCTGTCATTTGCAATGATATGGATGAACTTGAAGGGCACTATGTTAAGTGACATAAGCTAGGTACAGAAAGACAATAGTGCATGATCTCATTTATATGTGGTATCAAAAAAATTCAAACTCACAGAAACAGAGTAAAATGGTTGTTAGCAGAGACTGAGGGGTTGAGGGTATGGGGAGGATGTTAGTCAGATGACACAAGATTTCACTTAGATGAGAAGAATTTCAAGAGATCTATTGTTTATCATGGTGACTATTTAAAAACATCTAATCCAGGTAGATTAACAGTAATGCTACTCTCGGGGAATATTATATATTTAAACTCTATACTGTGTTTTAATAGATACCGTAAGACAGAATCAGATTTATAAAAGGATAATGAATGGAAGTGGATTAAAGATTTTAAAATAATTTCAGCATGCTCAGAATATTCATTTTGAACTTTTAGCCAAAATAAAACAAGTAGTATTGTATTTTCAAAATTCATTTAATCCTTCATTAGTTGCTACTTAGAGTAATGTATCCTGTAAGTTTATAGTTAAATTTAAATAATCTTTTAATTTAAAAAAAGACTTCGGCAACTAATGGAATGTTAAAAGTCAGTAACTATTCAGTATACCAGCTTTCAGTAAAAGATTAACAACATGATGACTAGAAAAGCTGGAAATAAAAATTGAGGTTTTCTTTACTTAAATATGGAGGTTATTTACTTATATAATTTTGAAGAGATTTTATGCATGGCTGGGGGATATGTTGGATGTGCATGTGTTTCTTTGGTTTTTATGAAGAAGAATTTGAAACATACACAAAAGTAGACCTGGAAATTCCCTCCAGTGCCTTTATTCATTTCCTTTCTTGAAATAGTAGGTCTCATCTTTCATTTGTAAATCCTAATGTTCTTGTATCAGCAAAATATTTAATGGGTCTGCTTGAACTCCAATTTCTTCAATCTAAATGTTATGCTTTTTTTCACTAGAATGCTGTGGATGCATTAAAAGTTAAAGATTTATCTCTTGGCTGGATGCAGCAGCTCATGACTGTAATCCCAGCACTTTGGGAGGCTAAGGCAGGAGGATTGCTTGAGCTCAGGAGTTCCAGACCAGCCTAAGTAACAGACACCCAGTCTTTACTAAAAAATAAAAAAATTAGCTGGCTGTACCTGTAGTCCCAGCCACTTGGGAGACTGAAGTGGGAGGATCCCTTCAGACCAGGAGTTTGAGGCTGCAGTGAGCTAGGAACGCATCACTGCACTCCAGCCTGAATGACAGAGAGAGATCTCATCTCTTTAAAAAAAGAAAAAAAGAAAAGGAAAAAAAGATTTACCTCTCTTATCATGTTTATCTTATATAACCTCATTGAATTTTTAATAAAGTTAAGGATCAAATGATGCAATGCATATATACTGAACTTTTTAAATAGTAAAGAGTAAACATAGTAAAAATAGTAAAGAGTAAATACAATGGTGTATTTTTCAATATTATAGCACCACAGAAATCCCTGGGCCATGAGGTGAATGAGTTGACATCAAGTAGATTATTGAAGTTAGAGATGGAAAATCAAAGTTTGACAAAAACTGTAGAAGAGCTTCGGACTACTATGGATTCTGTAGAAGGCAATGCTTCCAAAATCCTGAAAATTGAAAAAGAAAATCAAAGACTCAGTAAAAAGGTAAATTAAAATGTAATGTTTATTTTAATGTTAAAAAATACTTGTAAAAGTGTAAATAAATGGCACATTTATTTTCCACTTTTTAAATGCACCCTCAATGTTATTTTAACTTGTTATGAAAATTTTCAGGTATACACAAATATGGTGTGAATGAACCCTATACTCATTATTCAGCTTCAACAATTAAGAACTTACTAGTTGATCTTGGCCAGGTGCGGTGGCTCACGCCTGTATTCCCAGCACTTTGGGAGGCCAAGGCGGATGGATCACCTGAGGTCGGGAGTTTGAGACCAGCCTAGCCAACATGGTGAAACCCTGTCTCCACTAAAAGTACAAAAATTAGCCGGGTGTGGTGGTGGGTGCTGATGATCCCAGCTACTCAGGAAGATGAGGCAGGCGAATCTCTCGAACCTGGGAGGTGGAGGTTGAAGTGAGCCAAGATGCGCCACTGCTCTCCAGGCTGGGCCATAGAGCAAGACTCGGTCTCAAAAAAAAAAAAAAAAAAAAAGCAGCAGCAGGGCTAGAGGAGTTATATTTGCCAGTTTCCAAATAATTAATTGGTTCTCTCATATCTTCTTGAGAGAACTAGTGAGTGAGTTTGTTGTTTCAGTATCATTATGAACCCGTGAATTTAAAAATATTTGTATTGTTTCAGTCCACTCCATTTGTTTTTCTTACTGTCTCACCTTGGGCTAGTGGAAGCCTCTTTAAGAGCTGCTTTGGTTCTGAATCCTTATTACATGGCCTTAGCACTCCCTGAGAGCTGTCTTACTTTCTGCCATGACAAAATATTCTAGGCTCATCTTGAATATTTTGTGTCCCAGATCTGGAGACAGCCATTTCTCTAAAATTAGCCTTTATTCCTTTTAGTGGGAAATAATATTTAGAGACCACAATTTAGGTATTATGAAACCTGAATCTTAATCAGACTCTGGTTGAACAGAAATACTCAGTTGTGGAAGAACAAGTGTTTTGTTTTTGCATATCTTTCTGTGCACATAATTCTACGTAAATAGAATCCCATCATAAAAACATGCATGACTAAGAATTGTTTCTAAGAAGTTCCTAAGTGATGCCCATCATGCTGTCCTGGAATCATGCTTTGAGAACCACTGCCTTAGATTATTCAGAGGCTCCTTGGTATTCTTGTAAGATTTTTACTGTTTTAAAACGTTTTTGCATTGTCTTCAATCCATTAACTAAATAATCTTAGTAAGTGTTTGACAATATAGTGTTAAAGTAGGATGATCATTTAGAATTCAGAACAGTTTTATTTTGGTTGTCATTAAAATTGGGCCTGTAGAGTACAGTTTCTTTTTGAAATTAGCTTTGAAGTTTGATTTGTAAATTCTTAGTGATTCAAGCAATTTTTGATCAATTAATTGTAAAAATGATTTTTTATAAACTGAATGTTTCACTTTAATCCCGTTGATACAAAACAACAAATGAGTTTCAATAACTGTCATTCATATATTTCCATATATGTAATGTGAAAACCAGATTAATTATTCATAACTGAAAGCTTCCTGAATTGTAAATTAATGTTGAATTGAGTTATTGGATAAGTTTTTTGACCTAGTGCTTTTCATATTATTATTATCATCATTATTATTGGTGGTAGTAGTATTTTGAGCTAGGGTCTCACTGTGTCACCCAGGCTGGAGTGCAGTGGCGCAATCTTTGCTCGCTGCAACCTCCGCTTCTCAGGCTTAAGCAGTCCTCCCACCTCAGCCTCTCAAGTAGCTAGGACTACAGGCACAGGCTACTATGCCTGGCTCAGTTTTTTGTTTTTTTGTGGTTTTTTTGATTTGTTTGTTTTTGGTAGAGACATGGTTTCACCATGTTGCCCGGGCTAGAAATATTACTGGAAGATTGTTTCCGTGTGTAGTTATTTCCATTAATGTTAAAATA
Organism: Piliocolobus tephrosceles; assembly: GCF_002776525.5. Taxonomy (NCBI): domain Eukaryota; kingdom Metazoa; phylum Chordata; class Mammalia; order Primates; family Cercopithecidae; genus Piliocolobus; species Piliocolobus tephrosceles. The sequence goes on along the minus strand of NC_045448.1, from coordinate 55,840,343 downwards.
GAAAAATTAAAATTGCTTTAGAGTGCTTCACTATTGACATAAGAATTTAACATTTAACTTGCGGTAGAATATTTTATAAAGTCTCGATTTTTTTAATTGCCTGGTTTGAATATATGATAATGGGAAAATCAATAGTCTTAGCATATTTTTAACTTTAATTTGCTATTTTGTACATATTAACTACCAGTATTTTTTATCTCTAAAATGTGTAATTGAAAAGAAATTTGAACCTGAAATATAAATATTTGCTGCTGTTTTCCTTAGTCCTTTTTTATAGTAGTATTCTTTTTCTCCCTCTTTTTTATTTTGAACCAAGTCCTTTCTTTTTTCCTCATTAAACTTGTACTGTACTATTTCTCATCTTTTCCTTCATGCTTTTTATATCTTCTTCCTTCTTGCTCACTGAAATTCTCTGAGTATAAGTAAAATTTTACTTTACAAATCCACTCAAGCCAAGAGAATCTTTTTAAAAAGTTTGTATAGTTCTCATATAGCACATTATCATTTATTCAACTGGATTTGTCCTTGTGTTTAGAAAATGAAACTGACCCCAAAAGATGCACAGGATAAGAAATCATGTCTACATATTTTATACAGCTACAGAAATTAGCATGGAATGCTACTTGAATTTCTATACTGAGTTCTTAAATTTTAGCATTTGGATATTAACACTATTTTATCCTTTATTCAGTGATTATCTTTTGTTTTGACATGTTTTCACTATTGTAGAATATTTAACATATTGTTTTGTGATTTAATTTTCTCTAGGTTGAAATTCTTGAAAATGAGATTGTTCAAGAAAAGCAAAGTCTTCAGAATTGTCAGAATTTAAGCAAGGATCTAATGAAGGAGAAAGCTCAGCTTGAAAAAACAATTGAAACACTGAGAGAAAATTCGGAGAGACAGGTTCATACATTTTTTTACTAAGTAAACAATGTATTTTAAAATTTATTAGCAAAAGTTATTTAAAAGATATGCAAACAAAACGTTGATATAAACATTAAAGGGAAATATTTTAGAATTTTTTTATTTCAAAGTAATTATAATTTTACCTCATTTTCTAACCTATGTATCTTAGGAAAGTTGAAGAGAAAGCTTAGAGTTTTTTAAACTGCCAGTGTGCTTAATAATCATCTAGTATAAGCATTTGCAGTACTTGTGCTTTCAAGTGTCTGTGGAATAGGGCTGCAGATTCTAGAGTCCCTTAGTGGAGTTGGCTAGGAAATGCAGCTGTCCTCTGACCTACCAAAGAGGGAGAAATGCGGTGGCAACCACACTGTCTTGGATATTATGAAATTTGTTTTCAAGTGTTTAATGTTCATTCTTGTTTTATGTTTGAGGAAACTGAGAACTGGATAGATTAATTGACTTGTTTTTGAAATATTTATGTATTTGAGACAGGGTCCAGCTCTGTCACTCATGCTGGAGTGCAGTGGCACAATCATAGCTCACTGCAACCTCGAACACCTAGGCTCAAGCAATCCTTTCACCTCAGCTGGGACTACAGGCATGCACCAGCATGCCCAGATAATTTTTTAATTTTTTAATTTTTAATTTTTGGTAGAGACAAAGTATTGCTGTGCTCCCCAGGCTGGTCTCAAACCCCTGAGCTCAAGAGATATTCCTGCCTCAGCCTCCCGAAGTGCTAGGATTATAGGTGTCAGCCATCGTGCCTGAGCGTTAATTTTTTTAGAAGTAAGATTATTTGTTTATATCATCCAGGTATAGTCCTCAGACCAGCCATAAAAATGAAGGTTTCTTTAGAGATACAGAACAGAAATTCTAGACTAAGCTTCAATCTTCACTTTTCTAAGCTTCTTGAGATTATTTAACACACTACATTTTGAGAATCATTGTATTAGGTCATGGTATAAATTGGATGAATTAGTTCTCAAATGTACCCAGTAATTTTTGTGATTTTGATGCTTCCTACTTAGAATTCTTTTTGGAAATGAATACACACACATACAAACCGATATATACACATACAATACAGCACATATTTACTGAGGACCCACTGTAGTCATTGCAAAAGTTACTCAGTAAAACTAAAACCTTATGTTCTCAAGGAGGTATGTGTGTGTGTTACACCGGTATTCCTATTTGTATTTGAAGCATGTAACTATAAATAATCTGAAGACCATTATGATTAATAGAAAATACATTTCTCAACCATTCCTTTAAACTGTGAACTTCCTGGCCGGGCGCGGTGGCTCAAGCCTGTAATCCCAGCACTTTGGGAGGCCGAGATGGGTGGATCACAAGGTCAGGAGATTGAGACCATCCTGGCTAACACGGTGAAACCCTGTCTCTACTAAAAAATACAAAAAAAAAAAAAAAAACTAGCCAGGCGAGGTGGCAGGCGCCTGTAGTCCCAGCTACTTGGGAGACTGAGGCAGGAGAATGGCGTAAACCTGGGAGGCGGAGCTTGCAGTGAGCTGAGATCTGGCCACTGCACTCCAGTCTGGGTGACAGAGCGAGACTCCGTCTCAAAAAAAAAAAAAAAAAAAAACTGTGAACTTCCTAAAGACATGAACTTTAATGACCTGACAGTATGTGTACACAGTGGTCTTCAGTAAATACTTGTCAGAATTAAAAGTAAGACAGGCATTCTATTACCCTTTTTTTTTGTTCCCCTTTTCTTGGTAGTTTTTGGAAGAGATAAACCATAGTTAGTTTTTCCTCAATTACAGCTTTTAATTATTTTCTTTTTCAAATTAGATTAAGATATTGGAACAGGAAAATGAACATCTGAATCAAACAGTGTCTTCTTTAAGGCAGCGGTCCCAGATAAGTGCAGAAGCAAGAGTGAAAGACATTGAAAAAGAAAACAAAATTCTTCATGAATCTATCAAAGAAACAAGTAGCAAGCTAAGCAAGATTGAATTTGAAAAAAGACAAATTAAAAAAGAATTGGAACATTATAAAGAAAAAGGAGAACGAGCAGAAGAACTTGAAAATGAATTGCATCATCTTGAAAAAGAAAATGAATTGTTACAGAAAAAAATAACTAATTTAAAAATTACTTGTGAAAAAATTGAGGCCTTAGAACAAGAAAATTCAGAGCTAGAAAGAGAAAATAGAAAATTAAAAAAAACATTGGATAGCTTTAAAAATCTGACCTTTCAGTTAGAATCCCTAGAAAAAGAGAATTCCCAACTTGATGAGGAAAACTTAGAGCTGCGAAGGAATGTAGAATCTTTGAAGTGTGCAAGCATGAAAATGGCTCAGCTACAGCTAGAAAACAAAGAACTGGAAAGTGAAAAAGAGCAACTTAAGAAAGGTTTGGAGCTCCTGAAAGCATCTTTCAAGAAAACAGAACGCTTGGAAGTTAGCTACCAGGGTTTAGATATAGAAAATCAAAGACTGCAAAAAGCTTTAGAGAACAGCAATAAAAAAATCCAGCAATTAGAGAGTGAACTACAAGACTTAGAGATGGAAAATCAAACATTGCAAAAAAACCTAGAAGAACTAAAAATATCTAGCAAAAGACTAGAACAACTGGAAAAAGAAAATAAATCATTAGAGCAAGAGACTTCTCAACTGGAAAAGGATAAGAAACAATTGGAGAAGGAAAATAAGAGACTCCGACAGCAAGCAGAAATTAAAGATACCACATTAGAAGAAAATAATGTGAAGATTGGAAATTTGGAAAAAGAAAACAAAACTCTATCCAAAGAAATTGGTGTATATAAAGAATCTTGTATCCGTCTAAAAGAACTAGAAAAAGAAAATAAGGAGCTTGTGAAAAGAGCAACTATTGATATAAAAACGTTGGTTACACTACGTGAGGTAAATATGTTTACCTAAATTAAGGCAAATATTTTTTATATTTTTTAACTCAAGGTTTCTTTAAGTTTTATTGGAACCTATCATTAATTTGCATCATTTTTAATATTTTTAACTCAAGGTTTCTTTAAGTTTTATTGGAATCTATCAGTAATTTGCATCATCTATTTTATGGTTCAGTAGAATTTTGGAATTAGAACTAGAAGTGCCTTCCAAGTTTCCTACTTTTGTTAAACTAAGAAATACCTATAAATTGTATTTTTAAAAGAATTTGTAGTAATAAAGTTTCCTAGTGGTATCTGACTTATTACATTATAATTTTAAACTTTTATTTCAATATAATGATAAAATGCTTGATCAAAACTCTTACTAAATTCTAAGTATAATAAAGAAGCATGATAGCTATTTTTTATTGAGTGCTATGTGCCAAATACTGGGCTAAAATCTTCATGTAAGTTGTATATATATATAAATAATATATATACACACACACAAATATATATACTTATATATACATGCACATAATCTTTACAACTAATCCTTTATAAGTATTATATCGATTTTTTAGATGAGAAAACAGGTTCAGAAACCTTAAATAATTTACTCAGGATCACACGGCTAATAAATAGCAGAGTTGGATTACTGGATTCAAATCCAGATTTTTCAGACTCCAAAGCCCCATGAATTTTGACCTCAAAGCCAGAGAATGCAAATCAGGTTCAACTGTTCAACACTGAGCAACTAGTATTTGCTTGAATCTATGTATCAAGAAGAATTCTGAAACTTCCAGGAGTAAATTGGCAGTATGTTCTGTGAAACATGGTTGGTGCAAGTCAGGTGTATGTTTGGCTCTTTTTTCCCATCTCTAAGCATTATAATATGTGATAACCGTTTAAGTTCAATTTAAAAGTATATTAGCATTCTGGCAGAAGGTCACATTGGGCAGTCTGCATTTCTGCTAAAGAGGCATTGAGAGGGACCTTTTATTTTTCTCTTCTGTAGACTTATAAACATGAACAACAGGTTCCTTGTGCCTAAACTTCTAAGAACATCCTCTAGTTCTTCAGATCAGTATCATAAGACCTCTTTCACTGGGAGAAGGGATCTTGTGGGAGAGAAGTGTTATAGTCAACATGTATTTATAAGAAGAAATGTGCACTAAAGTTGAGGCTCATTATTAAAAAGTAAATGGATATGTTTTTCCCCCCGCAGTTTTCAAACCTAAATGCGCATTCACAAGTAAACACTTACTACTCCCTTTCAAGGTTTTGTTTAACGCATTAGCCAAAAAGGAAAAAAGTTATTTCAACTAGGTTGTAACTTCAACTACATTTTAATAATGAAGGAATGGTTTAACAATATTTCCTGGTTCAAATTACATGTATTCCTAGATGGTGGTAATTAGAATCTTAGCTGACTTTCTTAGATGTTTATACCCTTGACACTTACGTGAGTTTTGCATTTGTTTTAAAATAAGGATTTAGTGAGTGAAAAATTGAAGACCCAACAGATGAACAATGATCTCGAAAAATTAACTCATGAGCTTGAGAAGATAGGGTTAAATAAGGAGAGACTCTTACATGATGAGCAAAGTACTGATGACAGGTGAGTACTAAGTCTACTTGGCAAACAGTTGAAATTTTGTTTTTTTTTTTTTTTTTACTCATACATTAATTCTTTTCTGTATTAGCTATAGAAAACATTTATATATTTCACTCTATTTCTGGTTCCTTTCTTCCCTTAAAGAAAGTTATGTGGCCGGGTGCGGTGGCTCACGCCTGTAATCCCAGCACTTTGGGAGGCTGAGGCAGGCAGATCACCTGAGGTCGGGAGTTCGAGATCAGCCTGACCAACATGGAGAAACCCCATCTCTACTAAAAATACAAAAAAATTAGCCGGGCATGGTGGTGCATGCCTGTAATTCTAGCTACTCGGGAGGCTGAGGCAGGAGAATTGCTTGAACTTGGGAGGCAGAGGTTGCGGTGAGCTGAGATCGTGCCATTGCACTCCAGCCTGGGCAACAGGAGCGAAACTCCGTCTCAAAAAAACAAAAAAGGTCCTAAAGAGAAAAGAGGAATCATAGACAATCTAATATAGATATAAGAAAATAAAAACCTAAAATGTTACTATATAAATACAGTTATAAAATAGGAAAACAGGATGCTACCCAGGTAGCAGAAGATCAGAGGCTATAATTGACTGTGAAAACAGTAAGACATTAACAACAAACCAACCTCCAGCTCGTCAAACACAGTCAATTAAGCAAGTTATTTTTTATCTGAATCATGTGCTTAAATACCTCTGTCCTTTCATTTATTTGCCAAAATGTTGACTTAAAGATAAATGGAGGAAAAGTATGAAACAAAGGAAAAGAAAAGCAACTGAGGTATAAAAATAATGTGGAAAACTAAAGCCTTAAAAGCCGGATATGAGTTAAAAAATTAACTCATATGCCTTTTAATTTTAAAAATGATCAGTATAGGTTTAAAGAAAATATGTATTCTCTCATGGTAATTACAGTCTATCAAACAGAGTTAATCTGATTTTCAAGTAGTCTATTATTTAGCATCCAGTCAGCTCCATGAATCCAACTGGAATAGAGGTTGTATATTGTTAAGAATATTATTTTATGTAGACTAGATTTTCATTCCATTTCTGTAATTGTATAACTTATATTTTATCTACTCATTATTACTGTTCCAGTATTTATATTCTATATTAGATATATATTGGAAAAATTAATGGTGATTTGTTCATGTAGTTTTGAGAATATTCAAAGTAAATAGGATAGATTGATACTTAAAAAGTTGTGTAATAACAGAGATATAATTTGAGGCATATATTCTAGCAATCAGTTCAAGTCAAGCAATGATTGTTGAATTAATTATACAGATATTTCATGAGGAAATATTTTTATTTGAATTAATCAGATAGTTTTAAGTGCAGATTTCGTTGACTGTCTTTTAATATAGATACTGAATATGCATCCCCTCTTTATTCAAACAGATTTATTACCTACTATATGTAAGACACTGTACTGCATGTTCTTTGCAAAAGAAAAAGTAGAGTACACCCTATAGTGCTAATTGACCCTATTATAAATTTATGAACCCAGCCCTGGGTGGACCCTTTATACAGTTTGGCTCCTCGTCCCAAACCTTAATTCATACAGTTAGCCAATGTTAATTGAGCTCTTCTTATCTGCTGATCATCTAGCATCAAAGTAGTGATCATGTTTCAACTGAATCTTAAAAAATGACAGAGGTTTACAAAGTGGGAACAGTGGGGAAGGGCATCCCATGTAGACAATAGCATTTGTATAAAAGCACAAAAATGTGCTGGGCAATTTTTAGAGTATATAAAAGATGGATTACAAAAAGGATGAATTTGGAAGCACAGAGACAGGCTAGGAAGTGATTATAATAGTCTAGGCAACATATGATGGCATTCATTATTTCCACATATTTATTTACATATTAGGCATGGAGGTAAGGGTATATGTTGAACTAAAGCTTTTTGGAAATAGAAAGTGGCTTGAACTACTACTAAACCAGCTTCTTTCTCAGCCAGGAAGTTAGTCTTTATGTCACAAAAAAAACCCCAGAAGCTCACAGACATATATTCCTTTAATGTGCCATTCCCTCCACCTTGGGATTTATGTATATCAGTCTCAAATGATGTCCCTAATTCCTTTATTAGTCTAACTTTCTCATCTTTTTTTGAGCCGGAGTTTTGCTCTTATCACCCAGGTTGGAGTGCAGTGGCACAATCTCGGCTCACTGCAACCTCCACCTCCCAGGTTCAAGTGATTCTCCTGCCTCAGCTTCCCAAGTAGCTGGGATTACAGGCATGCACCACCACGCCTGGCTAATTTTGTGTTTTTACTGGCCAGGCTGGTCTCGAACTCCTGACCCCAGGATCCACCCACCTTGGCCTCCCAAAGTGCTGGGATTACAGGCATGAGCCACCGCGCCCGGCCTAACTTTCCCATCTTTCTAATTCATGTTATTCTCTCTGAATTTTTTTGACAGTACAGTTATTATTAAGATACTTATTCTTGCCATCAAGGAATATATAGTTTAGTTTTTGAATTGAATGTATAAGTAGATAAATTTAAATGCAACAAAATAAATTTAGTAGGCCGGGGCACGATGGCTCATGCCTGTAATCCCAGCACTTTGGGAGGCCAAGGGGGACGGATCACTTGAGGTCAGGAGTTCAAGACCAGCCTGGCCATCATGGTGAAACCCTGCCTCTACTACAAATACGAAAAATTAGCCAGGCGTGGTGGTGCACGCCTGTAATCCCAGCTACTCAGGAGGCCAAAGAACAAGAATCACTTGAGCCTGAGAGGCAGAGGTTGCAGTGAGGTGAGATCGCGCCACTGCACTCCAGCCTAGGCAACAGAGTGAGACTCTGTCTCTAAATAAATAAAGTGGTAGAGTTGTAAACAGAGGTGATCACTCTTGTCTTTTCTCCTTTAATACGTCTTTGTCTTCTGTCTTCTCTTTCAATCTGGTTGCTCACAGGATTATGTTTTCATATATTTTCAGGCCTCTTATCCATTCATTCTGTATACTGAGCCTTCCCATACATCATCTCACCTGAGATCCTTTTTTTTGTCTCTGTTTACTGTATGTTTCTACCAGGATAGACCAGAAGCAACTCAGATGTCACCAATTCAGCATACCCAAAATTGGACTCAGTAAATGATTTTTAAATGTTGACTTGAGCCGATACCAAAATGAATGAGATTTGTTCTCTGTATTCAATGAAATTAAAATCTGAGAAGAAAATATTTACATAAAAATTAATTCCAGTAAAAGAATGTGGTGAAACTCTCATATACACACTTTAGGTTTTTATTTGGTTTTGTCTTCAGGGTCTTTGGGTTTAAGAAATGGATCATAAATACTGGTTTATGATACGCTCTGAATTGTGTTCATACACCATCCTTTTTGTGAAAAAAAAAGTATTTATTAATAATTACTCATTTACCATTCAGAAAGATAATTGCAATACTAACAGTCACATCCATCTCCCTCTTGCCACTCTGTCACCAGTATCCTGTGCCACAAATACGTGATTTTTTAACTGTAACTACTCTGTACCTTGAGATAAAGAGTCTTCATTGCCGGGTGTGGTGGCTCATGCCTGTAATCCCAGCACTTTGGGAGGCTGAGGCGGGCGGATCACCTGAGGTCAGGAGTTCAAGACCAGCCTGATTAACATGGTGAAACCCTGTCTCTACTAAAAATACAAAATTAGCTGGGCGTGGTGGCACATGCCTATAATCCCAGCTATTAGGGAGGCTGAGGCAGGAGAATCGCTTGAACCTGGCAGGCAGAGGTTGCGGTAAGCCCAGATCATGTCATTGCACTCCACCCTGGGCTACAAGAGCTAAACTCCATCTCAAAAAAAAAAAAAAAAAAATAAGAGTCTTCATTACTAAAAGGGGCTATTTTGGGACTTTGATCTTCCAGATTCCTTGAGAATTAATTATTGCTTTTGATAATCTAAGCCATAATCTGGAGCTCTATTCACTCAATGATTTTGTTGCTTCATTACCAGGATTAGTTTTAAAGGGAGAATGGGGCAGTAAGAAGAGGATAAGTTCTTTTGCCTCTTTAACAACAAGGTTTTTTATAAGACCCATTTATGGCATGAATATTTGTGGTCATAAATTATCTTTAAAAATGATTTTCTGACCTCCAATGATGAACTATATTACTTTGTACTTGGATAGTAGGTATAAACTTTTGGAATCAAAATTAGAATCCACTCTTAAGAAGTCTCTTGAAATAAAAGAAGAAAAAATTGCTGCTTTAGAAGCTCGATTAGAAGAATCCACGAATTATAACCAGCAATTGCGCCAAGAACTTAAAACAGTAAGTGATTTTCTTGGAAAGAATTTTAAGGATCATTTATTATATAAATACTTGGACAGAAAAATATAAAGTAGAAAATAAAAATTAAAACATTTTATTGATATTTAGTCTATTCCTTTTTCATAAACTTGAGAGTTTTTTTTTTTTTTTTTTTTTTTTTGAGACGGAGTCTTGCTCTGTCGCCCAGGCTGGAGTGCGGTGGCGTGATGTCGGCTCACTGCAAGCTCCGCCTCCCGGGTTTACGCCATTCTCCTGCCTCAGCCTCTTGAGTAGCTGGGACTACAGGCGCGTGCCACCACGCCCGGCTAATTTTTTGTATTTTTAGTAGAGATGGGGTTTCACCGTGTTAGCCAGGATGGTCTCGATCTCCTGACCTTGTGATCCATCCGCCTTGGCCTCCCAAAGTGCTGGGATCACGGGCGTGAGCCACTGCGCCCGGCCACTTGAGAGTATTCATTCTTAAACAGATCTCTGTCATATGAATATGATATAGCTTATTCAGTGCTATTTCATGTGTGTGATATCCTGCATGGTGTTAGGGATATATCAGAAGTGTGTGGGTGGAATGAGGAAGAGGCAGGCTTATATTACTGGGAAAGGCTCTCATTGTGATATTGACATTTCACTCTGTCACTCTTTCCTATTGAGGATCCAGGGAAAATTCTGCTAAGCAAAATATGACAGCACCTGATCTCATAAATTTGAGGTCTTTTCTAGATCTGTTTTCTTTTGATATTTGGAAGTATTCAGTGAAGTAAGCAAGCAATGCAGAGGCAATTGTTTGTTTTCCCTAAGGAAGCAAATCAAAATATAAGGGACTTTCCCATTCCACAGGGCTAGTAGATGGTAGATTGGTAGAGTCATGTTCTGGTTTATTTGCCCTTTTATCATCTCTGCAGTGCCTCAGGAGTGGTCTCAAGGTTAGCTGAATACTTAGACTGACAAGATTACTATAGGCTACATTTAGAATCATTCTACTCAGAACACTATAAGAAATACAAATAGACAGCAGGGCCGTGTCAATCCATCCTCTTCACATAGTTGTCTGAGAATAATCTTTCCACCAGATGGTTTAGGTATAAGGTAAGATTCACATTGGGTGTGTGCAGGAGCTTTCCTGGCTTTGAATCCTCATGCTCATAGTAGTGATTACCTCTTGCAGCAACTCCAAAGGTATAGATTTAAGATCCCCACAGTGCACATGCCAATTATAGGAGGTGCTGTACTCAGAGAAGTTCAGAGATAGGGCTGCCTATTGGTCTTTAAACTTCTCCTAGTCATTTTTTTCAATAAGCAATATTATCTAGTAACATAGAATGTTCCAATTTTTTTTTTCACTGTTTGCTGACACCATTGCTGCTGTTTGTCACAGACATTGCCATGGAACATACATTGTTACAGAATAAGTTTTACTTATTTTTCATCCAGACATTCTCAGAGCCAGAGAATAAATTTTAGAACTGTGTCTAGTTAACCAAAGGGATTATTTAAACACACACACACACACACACACACACACACACAAAACACATTAACCTGCTTTTTGTCCTGAATTTTTTACCCCATCAGCAGTATCACTGAGTTGCAAATAAAATCAACTTCATGAAGCTACTCAACCAGAAAATTAGTGGGTTTGGGTGTGAGTTGTGTATGTGTGTTTCAAGTAGATATTTAAAATGCCATCAATGGGCCGGGTGCAGTGGCTTACCTGTAATCCCAGCACTTTGGGAGGCCGAGGCAGGCAGATCATTTTAGGTTGGGAGTTCAAGACCAGCCTTGCCAACATGGTGAAACCCTGTCTCCACTAAAAATACAAAAATTAGACAGGCGTGGTGGTGGACACCTGTAATCCCAGCTAGCTACCCAGGAGGCTGAGGCAGGAGAATCACTTGAACCCAGGTGGCAGAGGTTGCAGTGAGCCGAGATCATGCCACTGCACTCCAGTCTGGGTGACAGAGTAAGACCCGGTCTCAAAAGCCATCGCTGACTTCCACTTTCAGCTGTTTGGACATAACTGTTACGGACTAGCTTCCTGCTATGTATTCAACTGAATTTATATTGTTATAAACTTTTAATACTATATGTGAAGAGGTATTCTCCTTAAGATAGACTGTGAAAGTTAAATACGAATAGTATAAGGGTTAAAGTAACTACTAAATTCGTATGACAAAGAGGTATAGGTAATATGACCAAAAAAGGGAGATAAAATGGACTCAAAAAATAAATCCAGGTTAGGCACAGAGGCTCATTCCTGTAATCCCAGCACTTTGGAAGGCTGAGGTCAGCAAGATCGCTTGAGTGCAGGGGTTTGAGACCAGCCTGGGCAACACAGGGGAGATCCTGTCTGTTAAAAAAATCCAAAAGGCAAAAAGAAAGAAGAAACAGGGAACAAAGTACAGATTGGACAAATAGAAAACAAATAGTAGGATGGCAGCTTTAAACTAAAGTATGGCAATAACTATATTAGATATAAAATATAAGTCTAAACACCCCAGTTAAAAAGCAGAGATTAATAAATTAGACAAAAAGGCAAGACCCATCTATATGCTACCTATCAGAAATCTTGATGGAAAACGATATATCATTCTAGCACTAACCAAAAACTTACTAGATTGGCTATATTAATGCTAAACAAAGTAAATTTTAGTGCAGTAAATAGCAGCAGAGCTGAGTAGTTCATTGCATAATTATAAAGGGGTCATTCCAGCACAAAGATAACAAGGTTAAATGTTTATGCACCTAATAACAGAGGTACACCTAGTAACAGAGCTGCAAATAGATGAAGCAAATATCTGTAGAACTACATGGAGAAAGACAAATCCACAATTACAGTTAGAGATTTTAATACTCATCTCTCAATAATTGGAGAATAAATAGAAAAAACTTCATCTACCAGATAAAGGGCTTCTATAAACAGCCTATAGACTAATCACTTTCGCCTTTTGATCAGGAAGAATACAAAGATTTTGCTCTCACTGTTTCTATTAAATGCTGTACTGATGATCCTAACCAGCATACTAAGATAAGAAGAAATGAAAGGCATACAGATTTGAAAGGAAGAAGTAAAAATGTCTTTCTTCACCTGTGACATGACTGTATTTACAGAAAACCCTGAGGAATTCACAGAAAAATGTCTACAGCTAAGGTGAACTAATCAATGTCACAGGATAAAAGTCAATATATAAAAGTCTATTTTGTTTCTCCATATTAGCCATGAAAGATTGGAAAATGAAATTTAAAAAACACCATTTATAATACTATAAAATACTTATGGATTAATTTAAGGAAATGTGTGCAAGAACTCTACTAGAAACACCAAAGGAATACCTCAGTAAATGGAAATAAGAACCATGTTCAGGAATTAGAAGATTCAATGTTGTTAAAATGGCAGATTCCCCATATTGATCTCTTGATTCAACACAATCCCAATTAAAATCCCAACAGGCAGATTAACAAGATGATTCTAAAATGTATATGGAAATATTGATCAAATATTAGTGAAAATTGGGAGCAACTGGAACTGTCATGCATACTGATGCAAATATAAGATGTTATAACTAATTTAGCAGGCAGTATGGCAGTATCTCAAAAAGTCCTAGCCCATGGCCCAGCATGGTAGCTCATGCCTGTAATCCCAGCACTTTGGGAGGCTGAGGCAGGCAGATCACTTGAGGCCAGGAGTTCAAGACAAGCCTGGCCAACATGGGGAAACACTGTCTCTACTAAAAATACAAAAATTAGCTGGGCGTGGTGGTGCACACCTGTGGTCCCAGCTACTCAGGAGGCTGAGCCACGAGAATCACTTGAACCCAGGAGGTGGAGGTTGCAGTGAGCCAAAATTGCACCACTGCATTCCAGCCTGGGCAACAGTGTGAGACTCTATCTCAAAAAAGAAAGAAAAAGAAAAGAAAAAGAAGGTGATAATGCTACTTCTCTTTACTCAAGGAAAATGAAAACATAGATAAATGAATTTTTTTAGCAGCTTCATCATCATCAAAAAACTGGATATAATGACCAAAATAAAAAAATTACTGATGTACTCAACACATGGATAAAGCTTAGAAATATACTCAGAAACACACACACACACACACACACACACAGATTATATACACTGTGATTGTATTTGTGTGAAATTTTAGTATAAGCAGAACTTTTTTTTTTTTAAGATATATTTTGCATTTATTTTATTTTATTTTATTTTTTTATTTTTTATTATACTTTAAGTTCTAGGATACATGTGCATAACGTGCAGGTTACATATGTAAGCAGAACTTTTATGAAAGAAATGAAAACGGTGGTTGCCTGGTGCAGTGATCTTTCTAGAGTAATGGAAGTGTTCTGTCATGTTGATATATGGGTTATATAGATGTTTGCCATTCTCAAAATTACCGAATTACACTTAAAACCTGTACATTAGCAACTTCATGCAAATTATAACTCTATTTTTGAAGATTACATTATCTTTGGGAACTGTTGAAAATTTGAAATTTGAATTCATAACAGAATTCACGATATTTTAATTAGCTCTAAATTACTTTGTTACAGTGATTTATTTTTATCTAGACTCTGTATTCATTTCCTCTCTGAATATAAAGATTTTGATTAATGATACATAATCATTTTTAATACTTACTTGAAAGAACAATGGCTTTAAACTGAGAAGCCTTTGGCCAGGTGCGGTGGCTCACGCCTGTAATCCCAGCACTTTGGGAGGCCAAGGTGGGTGGATCGCTTGAGGTCAGGAGTTCGAGACCAGCCTGGGCAACATGGTGAAATCTCATCTCTACTAAAAATACAAAACTTAGCTAGGCATGGTGGCACACGCCTGTAATCCCAGCTACTCGGGAGACTGAGGCAAGAGAATGGTTTGAACCTGGGTGGTGGAGGTTGCAGAGTGCCAAGATCGCACCACTGCACTCCAGCCTGGGTGACAAAGTGAGACTATGTCTCAAAAAAATAATATAAAATGAGAGGACTTGAGTTTTATTTTCAGCTCCCCTTCTTAATAAATGCATATGTTTATAGCCTTTCTAAGCCTAGAATAAAGACCTTGTGGGAAATTCATGTAAAATAGAGACTGGAAATGATGCCACTCTGTTATTAGGGTGTTAAAAGTAAAAACAAAACAAACAAAACCCGGAAACTAGGATCATAGGGTACCCATTAAATTGCTTGCGAAACTTGACATTACATTCTATCTTGGCATCTTTTTAGTCTCACCTCATTATTTTCTAACTCAGTGGTAGCATTATTAATTGTTGAGTTGTAGGCTTTCTTAAGTTGCGCATTAAATGTTGAACTATAAAACATTTCTATTCTTGCCTTAATGCAAAGGTTAGGGTTAACTTGAAATTTATTATAAGAATCTCCTAGGATAAACTAGTGCTTCAAGATAGTTTAATAATTCAAGATAAGTATAATAGTAAATTTGAGTTGAAGAGAATCCAAATTTGAATTGTTCGCAATCCAAGTATATATGTTCTCTAGGATTTTCTAGTGTGATTATAATCTACTTTAAGAGAGCCAACTCAAAACTAAAAAATCCTGAATATGATATGTCCTTAAAATTAATAAAGTGTCAAATCTTTGTGCTTTACATAGACATCTCTGTTAAATTTCTAAATTGGTTACAGATAGCTCTAAAAAGAATTGTTAGTCATTAGTAACATATCTATATCCACTCTTCTCCAGGGGCATTTGCACGACAAACAATAGGATTTGACATTACTCTGGCACATAAACAGAGTACGTTTTATATTTCTAGGAGGAAAGGATTTGCATTTTAAAAAGCACAAATCAGCCGGGCGCGGTGGCTCAAGCCTGTAATCCCAGCACTTTGGGAGGCCGAGATGGGCGGATCACGAGGTCAGGAGATCGAGACCATCCTGGCTAACACGGTGAAACCCCGTCTCTACTAAAAAATACAAAAAACTAGCCGGGCGAGGTGGCGGGTGCCTGTAATCCCAGCCACTTGGGAGGCTGAGGCAGGAGAATGGCGTGAACCCGGGAGGCGGAGCTTGCAGTGAGCTGAGATCCGGCCATTGCACTCCAGCCTGGGCGACAGAGCAAGACTCCGTCTCCAAAAAAAGAAAAAAAAAGGCCGGGCGCGGTGGCTCAAGCCTGTAATCCCAGCACTTTGGGAG
>NC_045448.1:55750751-55824120 GCF_002776525.5 Piliocolobus tephrosceles | reverse complement strand
AAAAAAAAAAAAAAAAAAAAAAAAAAAAAAGAAAAAAAAAGCACAAATCATATATATTATTCATCACATTTAAAAGTATATTGCCTCTCATATTCACCAGATCAGCCCAGAGTCAAATTAATTGTGAGAAATGTAACTGTGGTGATTTTTTTCTCCCCATTAAAATATTTTAAATTAAATTTTAGGTGAAAAAAAATTATGAAGCTCTCAAACAGAGACAAGATGAGGAAAGGATGGTACAGAGCTCTCCTCCAATATCTGGTGAAGACAACAAATGGGAGCGAGAAAGTCAAGAAACAACTAGAGAACTTCTGAAAGTTAAAGACAGATTAATTGAAGTAGAAAGAAATGTAAGTATTTTTTAATTTTAGTAGGAATCACTGTTTTTAAAATAGAGGATCACTGGATGTATTTATCTTAGATATATTGTCTAATATTTAAACAATTGATGGCACTTAATAAGAAAATTCTGGTCATATAGTCCTTTTTCTATTTGTTCCTACCTCAGGGGCCTTTCTTTTTGCTTCTCCTGCCTGGAACATATGACTGGCTTCCCTCAGCATTTGGGTGCCATATCATATGTCCTGCAGAAGGTCTTCCCTGACTCCTTCCCCCAGTAAAGTTGTTATCCCCAACTTGAACTATTCACTATTGTTCCATTGCTTTAGTTTTTGCATAGCACTTTTCACAGTGAAATTAAATTTCGTATTCATTTATGAAAGCAGGTAGTTTGTCTTTCTTTTTTTTACCACCATGCCTTTAATATCTAGAATAGTGCCTGGTATATAGTAGACACTTAACAAATATTTGCTGAATTAGTTCAATATATACTTGACAGTAAACAACAAGCAAACAAGCTGAACAACAAGTAGTTACCCTTCAAAAGATGAATAAACTTAAGGAACTTACACAATAGCAAGTAAAATAGTTGTGATGGTGGTTTTTTAAATTTAACACAAAAATAGTACCTTTAATTAAAAACTAAGCAATAAAACCAAAAAATAATCCCCACATCATTGATTTCTGCTTTCTCTTTCAAAAAGAATCACTATGAACAGTTTATCTTCCTAGAAAATTTTTTTGTCATTTATCTGTATATAGAAGTATATTTCTTTTACAAATTTATACCTGCGGGATCATGCTATACAAAATTCCCGTTTGCTTTTTCTGTTAATGTTATCTTGGAGATCTCTCAATTTTAGCAGATGTATGTGTATTTCATTTTGTTTAATGACTACCTATTATTCCATAGTGTGAATGTTACCATAATTTACTTAAATAAATCTAACATTTCTCTACATTTAGGTTTTTTGTTCTGTTTTGTTTTTGAAACGGAGTCTCACTTTGTTGCCCAGGCTAGAGTGCAGTGGCGTGATCTCGGCTCACTGCCAGCTCCGCCTTCCGGGTTCACACCATTCTCCTGCCTCAGTCCGCCACCACGCCCGCCCGGCTAATTTTTGTATTTTTAGTAGAGATGGGGTTTCACTGTGTTAGCCAGGATGGTCTTGATCTCCTGACGTTGTGATCCACCTGCCTCGGCCTCCCAAAGTGCTGGGATTACAGGTGTGAGCCACTGCGCCTGGCCCATTTCGGTTATTTTTAAACATGTTCATAGAATGCTAAATTCCTGACAGTGAAATTGCAAGGCCAAAGGATATATACGTGTGTGTGTGTGTGTGTGTGTGTGTGTTTAATTGATATTTTGTATTAGTCTTTAAAAATCCCATCAATTTTCTTTCTTTTTTTTTTTTTTTTTTTCTTTTCTGAGACAGGGTCTCACTCGTCTCCCAGGCTGGAATGCAGTGGCGAGATCATAGCTCACTGAAGCCTCATCCTCCAAGGCTCAAGTGATCCTCTTGCCTCAGCCTCCCAAGTAGCTGGGAGCACAGGTGCACACCACCATACACAGCGAATTTTTGTATTTTTTGTAGAGGTGGCGTCTTACTATGCTGCCCAGACTGGTCTTGAACTCCTGGCCTCAAGTGATCCACTCTCCTCAGCCTCCCAGAGTGCTGGGATTGCAGGTGTGAATCAGCACACCCAGCCTAAAAATCACATCAACTTTCAATCCCACTAAGAGAGTATACCTATCTTTCCATATTAACACTGGATAGTACCTAGTGCTTTAATTTTTGTTAAAGCAATACGAGAAAATATTTTAATGTGCACATTTAAAATTATGAGTTAGGCATTACACATTTTTCATGTATTGGTCATTTATAAATACCTATTTTTAATCAGTGATATATATACCTATATTGCTTGGATTCATAATTACATTTTAGAAAATTGAGCTGGCATATGAAGTCCTGTAAGGTGAATCTTTTTTTTTCTTGTAGACTTCCTTTATAAATTTCCATTGGAAAAAAATTACTTCGTTTCATATTTTAGATAATGGGGTTATAAAGATGGTCAGCCATATAATAGGCTGGTAATTTTTGTTGCCAGTATTATATTTGCTAACTTCTTTGTTTTCCATTGTAAATTTTTTCCTGCTCTAAGATACACTCTCACCTATCTCTTCTCTTCATTATAGACTATAGGAATTTTTTTAATTCCCAGAGACACCTGGAATTATAGGTAGAGCTTGTACAATTTAGTTTCTAAAGTGCTAAACTACAATAGTATTTCACATATATATGTGAAAAATGGTTCACCTCTTTGTGCTGAGATGGTATCTAAATACATCAGTACTGTCAGTATTCCATTTTATTTTTTCTAGTATACATTTTTTCATCCTTTTTATTTGAACAAATGAACAAAAGAGAAATACAAAATCATAACCCATCTTAAAGCATTTTGTTTCCTCAGCTTCAATTTTATAGTATAATATGTGGGTCAAATCCTGACCTGCCTTTTACATAGTTACATGCAGTGTATATAACATAAAGCCAATAAAGTGAATGTTATATTTACATATAGATATGTTAAGAGTGATCTGTTGTGATTCAGTTGTTAACTTTTTATGCATACTGCAGCGTAGACCAATTATGACCTTTTGTACATTAAAGTTTTATTTCTGTTTTCTGGAGGGTTCTTTGTACTTTGCTGTTGCTGATTTTTTATGAAATTTAATTTAGAAATAATCCTGAAAAGATTAATGACAGGTTAAGAAAATGTGGCACATATACACCATGGAATACTATGCAGCCATAAAAAAGGATGAGTTTGCGTCCTTTGTAGGGACATGGATGCAGCTGGAAACCATCATTCTTAGCAAATTATCACAAGAAGAGAAAACCAAACACCGCATGTTCTCACTCATAGGTGGGAACTGAACAATGAGCTCACTTGGACTCGGGAAGGGGAACATCACACACTGGGGCCTATCATGGGGAGGGGGGAGGGGGGAGGGATTGCATTGGGGAGTTATACCTGATATAAATGATGAATTGATGGGTGCTGACGAGTTGATGGGTGCAGCACACCAACATGGCACATGTATACATATGTAACAAACCTGCACGTTATGCACATGTACCCTAGAACTTAAAGTATAATTAAAAAAAAAAAAAAAAAAGATTAATGACAGGTATTTTAAAATATAATAATCATTGATTCGCATAGTAGTTCATTTGTTATAAAATTGAAATATGGCCTTATGTACTGGAAAAACTAAAAATTTTATGTTTTGTTTGGAAATGCTCCAGGAGTCTTATAGTTGAAGTAGAGTTTTAATTAGCATTTTATATTGTGAGAAAAATAAGAAAATATCTGCGTTAGGTCTGTTGTGGACTGCACATTTTAAACAGATGGTTAAGATGGTTCCTGTAAACCTGCTTCCCTTTGAAATATTTGTGTCTGGAAATTACTTAGTTTTGCACTATCTCTGGGACCACCACTCACTTAGGTATGTATTTTCCTTTGGGTAAATTAGAAAAGATAGACCTCCATGGTTGGACACAGCCCCATTTATTCTGGTCATTCTGGGAAACTTCAAGCAGTATTAAAACCATACAACTGACAATTCCTTTCTAGTTTTTGTGTTAATAAATATATTTAGAATAGGATATTTTATTTTTAGGATATTATAGTGCAGACAAGACACAGGCGCAATATTAAGGTTTTAGTATTACTGCCTTCTTTCTGATGAATGTCTGTTTACAATTTGGGATGGGGAAAATTTTTTTTTTTTTCTCTTTTAAGATTGTTGGGGTTTTATGGATTGTAATGCTAATAAATACTCATAGTATAAAATTCAGTATATTATAGAAATATGTTTAGTATTGATATTATTGTTAATATGTTTGGTTTCGGTTTTTGTTTTTTAAGAATGCTACACTGCAAGCAGAGAAGCAAGCGTTGAAAACTCAACTGAAGCAACTTGAGACACAAAACAGTAATTTGCAGGCTCAGATTCTTGCACTTCAGAGGCAGACAGTGTCATTACAGGAACAGAATACCACTCTTCAAACGCAGAATGCCAAGCTTCAGGTTGTAATAAAATATTTTGGGAATATGCAACCAAACTCTTGAATTATGCTATTAAAATAAGGGAGGGTAAACATGGAAACATTGTTTCTTAGCAAATGAACTTAAAGATAAATGAAAATGTTTTTATTTAGTGCCATGCCAAACTTTCACACATCAATTTTTAAAATGTCAAAGGCTTTAAATATTAATAAATTAAGTCAATACATCTAAATAAAGATAAATTATATTTGTGGTCTTTCTACCATTTCATTAAGTTGATTGTAATAAATTAGGTAGAAACCCTTGTTTGAGAGTATGGTTGCAGCATACTATTCCTTATTTCCTTTGTATGGCTTTTTTTTTTTATCAGTTTAGTTACTGGAAAGCAGGACAACATGAGAATTTTGTCTTTAGACCTGTCCTAAGTTCAAAGGATCTATCTTTCACTTAACACCGCCAGTGTCTTTCCAAACAGAACATTCAGGTGGGGAAAAGTTCAACTCTGCAACCTCTTAAAGAACAGAAACAAGTTCCCTCTCTGAATCTAAGAATTCTTCTTTCTGTAACCCTTTTTTTTGATCAGCATCAACACTTTGTTTGATAAAGAAAATATTTATTTAATTTGGACTCTTGAAAAATTTCCACAAGTAATTTTTCACTTCTATCAACTTCTATCACCAAATTGGAGAAATGATAAACTAGCACTTCAAATTCTATACATTTTCATTTGTAATATAACAAAATGGTTGCTAATCACCTTCATTTAAAATAAATTCAACCCAAAACATAAAATACATATATATGTCTAATATACACACACACACATATACGTATGTATGTGTGTATTATAATACTTCCAAAAATCAAAATTAAATGGTAGCCTTATTCTTTGGGAAGCTAAAATCAAAATCTTCCCAGTATAATGTAAATATATCTGCTGTGATTCATTTAGAGCTTTCTTTAACATTGTCATCTTGTATTTTGAAAAAAGAACGTGAACTATTTTTCTTATGTCTGATAACAATACGTATTCTTATAGGTTGAAAATTCCACCCTTAATTCCCAAAGTACCTCACTTATGAACCAGAATGCACAGCTCCTAATCCAGCAGTCTTCCTTAGAAAATGAAAATGAATCTGTAATCAAAGAGCGAGAAGACCTAAAATCTCTCTATGATTCTCTGATCAAAGATCATGAAAAGCTGGAACTTCTTCATGAACGTCAGGCTTCAGAGTATGAATCTCTTATCTCTAAACATGGAACTCTGAAGTCTGCCCACAAAAATCTTGAGGTGGAACATAGAGACCTTGAAGACCGGTAATTTGTTATATTTTGTTGTACTGTGAATTTAAAATGAATTTTCTTCAAGTAGTATAATAAATTTTATATGTTAAACACATCTAATGTTAGTTTACCTAGGAAATTTATATAAATTTGCATGTGTTTTAAATGATATTACTCATTTCCTTCATTTCTAAAATTTCTTTTTTGTAATTATTATAAACCAAATGCCTTTTTTTCCCCCAGTTACAATCAGTTATTAAAACAGAAAGGACAATTGGAAGATTTGGAAAAAATGCTCAAAGTAGAACAGGAAAAAATGCTGCTTGAAAATAAAAACCATGAAACGGTAGCTGCAGAATACAAGAAACTTTGTGGTGAAAATGATAGGTAATAAATACATATTATATATAACAAACATTTTATGTAGAAAGTATATACATATATATGTGTGTATATATATATTTTTATTATGTATTATTTCTTACATCCAGAATACATACTGCCCCTTTGTAGTACCAAGCATAGTTTGAATTTAGAATTTTAAAAAATAGAATAGGCACGGTGCGTGGCTCACACCTGTAATCCCAGCACTTTGGGAGGCCGAGGCAGGTAGATCACCTGAGGTCAGGAGTTCGAGACCAGCTTGACCAACATGGTGAAACCCCATCTCTACTAAAAATGCAAAAATTAGCTAGGCGTGGTGGCGTGCACCTGTAGTCCGAGCTACTTGGGTGGGTGAAACAGGAGAATTGCTTGAACCTGAGAGGTGGAGGTTGCAGTGAGTCGAGATCGTGCCACTGCACTCCAGCCTGGGTGACAGAGTAAGACTCCCATCTCCTAAAAAAAAAAAAAAAGAAGAAGAGAGAGAGAGATAGGATCTTGCTCTGTTGCCCAAGCCGAAGTTCAGTAGCTCGATCATAGGTTACTGCAACCTCAAACTCTATGCTTAAGCAATCCTCCCACCTCAGCCCCTCAGGTAGCTGGGACTGCTAGCACACACCAACATGCCTGGCTAATTGTTTTAAATTTTATTTTAATTTTTAGTTTTTGTAGAAATTGGGTCTCCTGTGATCCCCAAGGCTGCTCTCAAACTCCTGGCCTCAGGTGATCCTTCTGCTAGACCTCCCAAAATGCTGGGATTACAGACATGGACCATCAATAACCAGCCAGTACTTTCTTACTAATACTTGAAACTTTCAGTACCTACACTTCAACATATTTAAAGACTAAAAAATTCTTTTCCCAGTGTGGAGATGGGTGGATGGAAAAGGGAAATTAAAAATTATTTTCAAGGGAAAGGTACTCAGAATTTTTAAAAATCTACTTTTTACAGAATAGAAACTGATTTTTGATAAGTTTAGTAACTTGTAAAACAGTCTTTTATTCTAAGTATGTCTTAATGTTATTTATATCATTTCATATTGTATAAATTATACCAAAAGCTATTAAGATAATCTAATTATATTTCTGTGATTTCTAATTATAGGTTGAATCATACCTATAGTCAACTTTTAAAAGAGACTGAAGTTTTACAAACAGACCATAAAAATTTGAAAAGTCTTCTGAATAATTCCAAACTGGAACAAACAAGATTAGAAGCTGAATTTTCAAAGCTAAAGGAACAATACCAACAACTGGATATTACATCAACCAAACTGAATAATCAGTGTGAGGTGAGCTTTAATAAGTTTAATCGCTGTTTCCTTCATTTAGGCACCAAGACATGCCTAAGAAATAAATGACTATATTACAATGACAATACTAGTATATATTTAGTGGTGTATATCTAAAAGAATTTGGTCAAGGATCATTGAAACCTACACGTGATTCAGAACAACTTCCCATATCATTAATTACAATCTTTTAAAAAGTATTAGCTTAAACTTATGTCCAGATTCTTTGAAAATTGTAAAATTATTCATTTAATGAAAAAATGTTCACACCTGGCATGAAATTATAAACCAATAGAAAAATTAGTTGGAAACAACATACAACTAATTACCCAACAAAGCTCAGAAAGTAGTTCATTCTACCTATGATTTATAAAAGTCTAAATAAATTGTAGTTAGGATGGTATACCTCTAGAATGGTAGAGTAAGGAATGCAGCAAATCAACTCCTTAAGAAACAATACAATTGGACAGAACTATCAAAAACAACAATGTTGGGACTGTAGAACCCAACAAGGGCATATAACAAATTGAGAAGCATTTATTAAAGCAAAACTTTTCAACCCTGGGAAGGAACTGTGATTGTCTGAGGCATTTTATCTTGGGGCTTCTCCCATTCCTCTTCTCCTTCCCTGGTTCCTATACCTGGTAGTTTTGACAGAGCATAGGGCAGGCTATGAAAACCAGCAGTCTTTCTACTGGAGGAAACTGACTTGATTTGGAACAGAGCATAGCAAAGCCCCATGCCTGGGAGAGTTGTCAAAGGTCAACTCTTAGATAGCTTGAGGTTGAAATATTGGTTGGGGCAAATAACAGACCAGTGAACTAGTCAAAAATTAAAGGATTTTCAAGAAATGAGTCAGCCTCAGTGGGTCTTCATAAGATCCCACGTCACTGGTGGTGCAGAAAACTGTTCGAGAGAGACCAGAGAGGGCCCTAGCTATCTATGCATCCCTGGCTAATTCTCACAACTTGGGTCAAATGTTAATTATTGGCTGAGGGCTAAGTCATATAATGACATGATTTAGTGGAGGTGGAAAAAACTAATCTATAGTATAAAAGGTTGAGGTAGTAGTTAACCTTGGTGGGAAGGGATAGTGGTTGGAAGGTAGCACAGGTGTTTCTGGAATACAATTAATGTTCTGTTTCTTGGTCCAGGTGCTGGTTTAATGTAGTGTTCACTTTGTGATAATTCATTGAGCTCTATATACACTTAAAGTTTGTTCTTGGGCCAGCCACAGTGGCTCACGCCTGTAATCCCAGCACTTTGGCAGGCCGAGGCGGGTGGATCACCTGAGGTCAGGAGTTCGAGACCAACCTGGCCAACATGGTGAAAACCCGTCTCTACTAAAAATACAAAATTTAGCTGGTGTGGTGGCACATGCCTGTAATCCCAGCTACTCGGGAGGCTGAGGCAGGAGAATCGCTTGAACTTGGGGGACAGAGGTTGCAGTGAGCTGAGATCGCGCCACTTCCCTCTAGCCTGGCCAAAAGAGCGAAACTCCATCTAACAACAACAAAAGAATTGTTCTATTTTCTTGATATATGCTTTATCTGTTGTCTATTGACACCGATAATGCTCTTTAACAATGGGAGAACCTTAGTGGTAATGGACAGTAAACACTTCTTTTTGCCTAATGAGTCTGAGTTTGCTGAGCATCTATACTAATCTACTGACTGCCAGGGGTTTGCTCCTGCATCTGTAATTAGCTGGCATGTATGCTGAGGGCTGGCTGGTCTATGGTGGCCTCACCGGGATAACCCTTCTCTGTTCCATGTGGTCTCTCCATCCTCCAGCGGGGCTCTGAGAGTCTGAGTGGAAGTCCACAGGCAACTTGAGGCCTAGGCTTGGAACTGTTACACCATCACTTCCACCACTTTCTCTTGGCAAAAGCATTCCAAATTCAAGAAGAAGGGAAATAGATTCCACTTCTTTATGGGAAAAGTGAGAAGTCACATTGCAAGAGGGCATAGGTACAGGGAAGAAAATAAATTCATTCAAATAAATCTACCATGTATGTTATGTTTCAATTTAACAACATACAGATAAATATAGTATGATATTCACAGTTACAGATCTAGATGGTTGTTTATGATTATAGTATCATTCTCTCTGATTTTCTCTCTACCTTTTGAAATTTTTCAAAATGTTTTTTTTTGGGTGGGAGGTGGGGTGGGTGGTGTGGGCAGGGCAGGTATGTGTTATTTGCTTTTGCTTTTTAAATACAGATATCTGGGCTCTACTCAAGACCTGCCAAATTTGAATGCTCAGGCCCAGAAATCTACTCTACAAGGGATGCCAAACTTTTAGAATCACTACTTTGGGCCTTCTGAACTTCTGTTTGAACCTCTGGCCTAGCTAAGGCATATTTCCAGTTTCTACTAACTGCGTAGAAAAGGCCCAATGCTGCTGGCAGCCCAACTACTAGTAATGCCAGCTGTTAATACCAACTGTTGACTAAATTACCTGATTTCTCTTGATCAAGCCACAAAAACTACACACAGACTTTTAAGGTTTCTTGAAAACAGTGGATGGATGCCGGGCACGGTGGCTCATGCCTGTAATCCCAGCACTTTGGGAGGCTGAGGTGGGTGGATCACCTGAGGTTGGGAGTTTGAGACCAGCCTGACCAACATGGAGAAACCCCATCTTTACTAAAAATACAAAACTAGCTGGGCATTGTGGTACATGCCTGTAATCCCAGGTACTTGGGAAGGTGAGACAGAATAGCTTGAAACCGGGAGGCGGAGGTTGCAGTGAGCCGAGATCGGGCTATTGGACTCCAGCCTGGGCAACAAGAGCGAAACTCTGTCTCACAAGAAAGAAAACAGTAGATGGGGAAATTATGAGACATACTAAGTACTTAGTGTGTGCTATACACATGCTACTAGATACTTTACATATATTAATCCTTGCAACAGTCTTGTTGCATGGGAGCTATCCTCATTTCATAGATCTGAGAACTAACTTGTCTAACATTTCATAGAAATAAAATATTAGATATTTAAATCTAGCTTTTGGACTGTAAGTTAAACCATTTTAAAGACAGAAAGCAGTGTTTGGGGAGTTAGATAATTTATTATATATTAGACCCAGTGTTTGTGAGAATTAAGAATATATGCGTGTGTGTATATATATATACACATATGTACATATGTATGTGTATATATATACATAAACACACACACATATATATATATCATGTAACCCAGTGCTGTAGATGTCATTGTCACTAAAATAATCATGCTCTGATAAAAGTACAATCATCTAATTGTTCAAACAGTGGAACACTTAAATCTTTGTGTAGTACTTCATATTTTTCAGTTGATTTATGTTAAATGTAAATGTTTTTTTAAAAAAATTTTTTTTAAAAAATGAACTAATTGTTCAAACAGTGGAACACTTAAATCTTTGTGTAGTACTTCATATTTTTCAGTTGATTTATGTTAAATGTAAATGTTTTTTTAAAAAAATGTTTGTGTTTAAACAGTTGCTAAGCCAACTTAAAGGAAATTTAGAAGAAGAAAATCGACATCTACTAGATCAAATTCAGACATTAATGCTACAGAACAGAACACTTTTGGAGCAGAATATGGAAAGCAAGGATCTTTTTCATGTTGAACAAAGACAGTACATGTAGGTACCAAATAATTTTGCACTCTGAAATATGTTATTCATGATTTTATCATTGCCATACCCAGTGGCAGAGAAAATTCATGCTAATTTTTATTGATTTTCAACATTATTATTTCAACAAATATTTTTGAGTGCTTATATTCCAGGCACTCTCCTAATAATCAGAAATATAACATGAAAACACATGAATCTTGCTCTTAAGAAATTAGTAATATAAAGTGAGAAATACAAATAAACATTTAAATACAGTAATTCTATAATGGAACTATATGTAAGAGGCCATAGAAACATAGCACATATAGGGGCAGGAGTATCTTAGTCTGGGAGAGGCAAGGTGAACTTTCCAAAGATGAGACTTGAGCAGAGACTTATGGGTTCAATAGGAATTTGCTTGAGGAGGCATACCAGCCCAGGAGAGCTGCAATACAAAGTCATGGAGGTGTGATGTCAGTATGTTGTGGTGTGGTATAGGACCTAAAAATTAATTGTTCTTTCTGGAGCAAAATTGAGGAAAGGAGTAGTGCAATAGAGAAGTGGCTAAACAGTCAGGACCCAGTTTACAAAGGTTGTTCTATGCCATACAAAGGAGTTGAGATCAAGCTGTAAGACGTGTGAAAGAGAATTGGCAAGGCTTAATTATTGGTAAATTGTGTCTCCAGAGAGTTAAACAATCTGTTAACACTCAGATTTGGGCCTGTGCGGCCCAGTGGGTAGTCTTTGTATTACTACAGGATGATTCATCTTTACTCAATAGATCTCTTTGCCCCACAAATGAGAAGCACCACAGTATAATAGAAATAGCACAGATGTTGAAATCAGACAGCTTCTAATTCATGTCCCAATTCATCCACTCACTAGCTATGTGACCATAGACAAGTTACTTCATTTCTTTGATCATTAGTTTCTTCTTCTCTAAAATAGAGATGACACTTACTTTCCAGATTATTCAAGGAGTGCATGAAGTAGTATGTCTGTGCCTTTCAGACTTGATGTACATAAATAGCCAGGGCACATGTGAAACCAGGATACATCATACATTTTTCTGAAGCACCAATCTTACCAAAAAATGTCAGGCAGGGAACATTATTTATTAATACACAGGTGTATCATGGAACAAAGGCAGAAATTGTGTAAACTTTCAAAGTAAATGTAAAACCTCAAAGAAATTTCACATTTGTGGCTGGACACCTTGGGCTCCACCTTTAGTCCTTTTAGTCCTTTCTGGGGTATATATTCCTTTACTTGCTTTCAAAAGAAGCCTTGGTTTAGGTTAAGAAGCTTTGAGTATATATAAAACTTTTGACATTTGAGTCTCTTGTCCCTTAAGCAGAGCCATTATCCAAAGCTTTGTTGTCTTAACTATTCTGACCATTTGGTGACTAATACATTTCCAGATGAAAGTGCTTGTGTCCAAATAGTTGACTTCCAAAAATTATTATCTATTATGACTTACTGAATTTAAATTACAAATGTCCATCTTACATGTCAGACATTTCTAGCTAAATGCCTCTGTCATATGGTCCTAGCAGGATGGCAGTGGACAGGTAGTACTGAGATTTTGGAGGTTCTTAATGATATTTCAACCAGTAAAAGGAAAAACCAACTGGGAACTACGGCCTCGTTTACAACTTTTCAAACATCAACTCTTCTGCGGGCCTCAGATCCAAGCAGTTGGTGAATGATAAATGTAGCCTGTGTGCTGTTTGTGCCGTGGCAGGGCATCTTCTACAGAATCTCTTGAGTTAGTTCCTCCTAGTCTCCACCACTGTAATTCAGCCTTCCCTCTCAAATAGACTACCCCATTAGCTTCCTGAATGTTTCCTTATCTCTAATCTTTTTTTTTTTTTTTTTTTTTTTTCCGGTCTTGCTCTGTCAGCCAGGCTGGAGTGCAGTAGCACAATCTCAGCTCACTGCAAACCCCCCCTCCCAAGTTCAGGCGATTGTCCTGCCTTAGCCTCCTGAGTAGCTGAGACTATAGGCAAATGCTGCCGCACACTGCTAATTTTTGTATTTTTTGTAAAAACAGGGTTTTGCCACATTGGCCAGGCTGGTCTCAAACTCCTGAGCTCAAGTGATCCACCTGCCTCCACCTTCCAAAGCACTGGAATTATAGGCCTGAGCCACTGCACCCTGCCTTATCTCCAGTCTTTCTGATATATCCTATTCCATCATTGGGTTAAAGTACTTTAAACAAAGATTTCTTACCACTTTGTAATGAAACTTGCAATACTTCTGATTTCCTACTGAGCAGAATCTAAAACCAAAACTCTCCCTCACTACTTCCTCTCAGCCTATAACGTTCAAGCTAAACATAACTTAGCATTTTTTTAACTTCCTACACTACACCAACATATAATTTAGCATTCTTATCTTTCCTTTTCAGCCTATCTAATAATGGCCTTTTTCTTCATGGGGATTTATTTCGTGATCTAAGATGGATATATTTACCTTCCTGTTGTACTTGCACAGTGTTTTATTTTGGTACTGCTACTTCCTTGGATTATATAGTCATTATATATATATATGTGTGTGTGTGTGTGTGTGTGTGTGTGTGTGTGTGTGTGTGTATGTATGCATACACACGATATTATGTTATATTTATGGATATATCTTCTTTCTCCTATATAATAAACAAAGCTATTTATTATTCATCTTCATATATACCTCATGCCTTCCTCATTGTAAATGATCACTAATGTTTCTTAAGTAAATAGTATTCTTTGGCATTGTGGGGTTTTCTTAGAGACATTACTTTGGTGATCTTTGATGTTTATACAGTAAATACTACTGAGAATATAAAAATGAGACTTAGGATGTGATGACTCATGCATTGCTGGAGTCAGGAAATGATTCTCTACAAGTAAATCAAGCCTAAGTAATTCTGCCGAAAAGAAAAAAATCAGGCCGGGTGCGGTGGCTCAAGGGCCGGGCGCGGTGGCTCAAGCCTGTAATCCCAGCACTTTGGGAGGCCGAGACGGGTGGATCACGAGGTCAGGAGATCGAGACCATCCTGGCTAACACAGTGAAACCCCGTCTCTACTAAAAAATAGAAAAAACTAGCCGGGCGACCTGGCGGGCGCCTGTAGTCCCAGCTACTCGGGAGGCTGAGGCAGGAGAATGGCGTAAACCCGGGAGGCGGAGCTTGCAGTGAGCTGAGATCCGGCCACTGCACTCCAGCCTGGGCGACAGAGCAAGACTCCGTCTCAAAAAAAAAAAGAAAAAAAGAAAAAAATCTATTTGCATGAACATGTGTTTGCAGGATTAGTCATTATATCTATAATTATAAGCAAACTATCCAAATACTTTTATTTTTTGCTAATATAAATTGTAATAGATCACCTTTCTTCCAAAAAGGAAAAAAAAAAGTTGTAAATTTTTAAAAAAGGAGAAACATGGAAAAATTCCCATTGTTAACTACCTGATAAAATCTTAGTTGCCGACCATGGTATCTGTATTTTTTTATGTTTTGGGGAGAAGTTAGATCACAGTCACAAAATAATTTAATATTCGTAGCTTTACAAAATATGATGCCTGTCCTAAAAGGTAATTTTTATTTTTATAGTGATAAGTTAAATGAATTAAGACGTCAGAAGGAGAAATTAGAAGAGAAAATTATGGATCAATACAAATTTTATGACCCATCTCCTCCTAGAAGGTACTGTTAACCAAATTTTATGAATTCTTGTTTTGAAAAAAAACCGTACGTTATTTCTAATATTGTGGTGACTTCTAATGTTGTGAAGGATTTGTATGTTGAATTTTAAACTGATAACAATTTTTAAAATTCTGTTAGGAGAGGCAACTGGATTACTCTAAAAATGAGAAAATTGATAAAGTCTAAGAAAGATATTAATCGGGAACGCCAGAAATCTCTAACATTAACACCTACCCGCTCAGACTCCAGTGAAGGATTTCTTCAGCTCCCTCATCAAGACAGTCAAGATAGTTCTTCAGTAGGTTCAAACTCTTTAGAAGATGGCCAGACCTTGGGGACCAAGAAAAGCAGCAGTGAGTGCTTAAACTCTTTAAACATAGTATTGATTTTTAGAATCCTTTCTAAAGATTTTTTAAAACTTCAGTAGTCCTTTGGGGGAATAGTCTGATGAGTGGCATTTATTTTTAATTTCATATCATAAAATTAATTGTGTACTGCATTATTGTACAGCCACACAATTTTCTGAGGTAAATCATACACAGATATACTATCATTTGGCCAGAGGGGTAAAATATTGCAGAAAGAAAGTTGAAATAAGAGCTGGAATACCTCTGCCACTTGCTATTTCTGTTAATATGGGCAAGCCTTTTACCTTTGCTTCATACTTCACAGAACAGTTGCAAGGAGCAAGTGAGAAATATGAGATGTCATTTTCATAATTATGTATAACTTAATCAGAATAATAAGGCATTTTACAGTGAAGTTTCTGCTCATATACTTTGATGGTGTCACATTGGAACACAGTTACATTTGGAGAAGCAAAGAAAAATAGCTATGAATTTGAAGGGGTGTTATTCAATGATTTAGAAATTACAGGAGGTTAAGAAAATTATTGAAGGATTGCTTGGTAAGGGATCTACTAAAATAGAGAGGTGCTGGCGGGCACGGTGGCTCACACCTGTAATCCCAGCACTTTGGGGGGCTAAGGTGGGTGGATCACCTGAGGTCGGGAGTTCGAGACCAGCCTGACCAACATGGAGAAACCCCGTCTCTACTAAAAATACAAAATTAGCCAGGCGTGGTGGCTTATGCCTGTAATCCCAGCTACTTGGGAGGCTGAGGCTGAGATTGCACCACTCCAGCCTGGGCAACAAGAGTGAAACTCCGTCTCAAAAACAAAAAAAAAAAAGGAAAGAAAATACAAAATTAGCCTGGTGTGGTGTTCTGCACCTATAATCCCAGCTACTCAGGAAGTTGAAGCAGGAGAATCACTTGAACCTGGGAGGCGAAGGTTGCAGTGGGTCAAGATTGCACACTGCACTCCAGCCTGGGTGACAGAGCAAGACTCCGTCTCAAAATAAAAATAAAATAGAGACGTGGGGGCCAGTCACAGTGGCTCACACACGTAATCCCAGCACTTTGGGAGGCCAAAGCAGGAGGATCACTTGAGGCTAGGAGTTCAAGATCAGCCTGGGCAACATAGTGAGACACTGTCTCTATTATTTAAAAAAATTAGGCTGGGCACGG
Organism: Piliocolobus tephrosceles; assembly: GCF_002776525.5. Classification (NCBI taxonomy): domain Eukaryota; kingdom Metazoa; phylum Chordata; class Mammalia; order Primates; family Cercopithecidae; genus Piliocolobus; species Piliocolobus tephrosceles. The sequence goes on along the minus strand of NC_045448.1, from coordinate 55,807,935 downwards.
TGGCTCATACCTGTAATCCCAGCACTTTGGGTGGCCGAGGTGGGCGGATCACCTGAGGTCAGAGTTGGAGACCAGCCTGACCACCATGGAGAAACCTGTCTCTACTAAAAATGCAAAATTAGCCAGGCATGGTGGCGCATGCCTGTAATCCCAGCTACTCGGGAGGCTGAGTTAGGAGAATCGTTTGAACCCGGGAGGCGGAGACTGAGGCTGAGATTGTGCCATTGCATTCCAGCCTGGGCAACAAGAGTGAAACTCTGTCTCAAAAAAAAAAAAAATAGTTGAAGAGATAAACATTTCTATATAAACTTGTGATGTAATTTTTTATTACAAATGTAGAAGTTCCACATTATAATATGCTCTATACAATTATAACCTTTTAATTTCATTACTAGTATGCTTAAACAGTAAAAGCAAAGTAAAAGCTTTGGAAGTATATTCCAAGAAAATGAGAAAATTTTTTTAAAGATGTCTTAAGAAGTTGACTACTATCAAAGTTCTTACAAAATAATGTGAACAGGATACTTTGAATCCTCTCACACTATCGCCAGTGTCACTAATTGAACACACACACACACACACATTCCATTCTTTTGAAATAGCAGGTAAATGCAGCTGCTGCTTCTCCCAGAGGTAGACTCTCCAAATGGGCAGTTCTCAAAACACTCAAAAAACTATTCACAGTGTTTTGGCCTCAGGTGAATTATCTCTGAAAACATAGTATTTTAGGGTATAGGATATTAGGCATTAATTATGGGCTATAGGACGGGTGCAATGACTCACGCCTGTAATCCCAGCACTTTGGGAGGCAGAGGTGGGTAGATCACTTGAGGTCAGGAGTTAAGGACCATTCTGGCCAACATGGTGACAACCTCATCTCTTCTAAAAATCCAAAATTAGTCTGGCATGGTGGTGTGCACCAGCTACTCAGGAGGCTGAGGCAGGAGAATCGCTTGAACCTGGGAGGTGAAGATTGCAGTAAGCCAATATTGCACCACCGCACTTCAGCCTGGGTGACAGAGCGAGACTTCATCTCAAAAAAATAAAATAAAATTATGGGATATATTTCAGAATGCAATATAGCAATCTAAAAAGTAGAATCCATAGGTAAGCAACAGAAAAAGTCATACACATGTACATTTGTGTGTATGTGTGTATATATAAACACACGTGTATATATATGTACATATATGTGTATATATACATATGTGTATGTGTATGTGTGTATATATATATATACACACACACACATATATGTCTCAAGAAAGCAGTTTTATAATTCTATATCCCCACATAAAATTATGGTTACCCCACATAAAATTTTGCTGTCTGGTTTTGTCCAAGTAAATCTACATAAATCCTCCGAGTAGTTACTGTTTTAGAGAGATCATCAAGTTTTCTTTAAAAGGTGGCAGATAAGTTAATTTTATCTGTTATTTTTGGATATAAAATATCTGACATCTTACTAAATAAGAAATGGGGCCGAGCGTGGTGGCTCACGCCTGTAATTCCAGCACTTTGGGAGGTTGAGGCGGGCAGATTACGAGGTCAAGAGACCGAGACCATCCTGGCCAACATGGTAAAACCCCACCTCTACTAAAAATACAAAAATTAGCTGGGCATTGTGGTGTGCTTCTGTAGTCCCAGCTATTCAGGAGGCTGAGGCAAAAGAATCACTTGAACCCAGGAGGTGGAGGTTGCAGTGAGCCAAAATCACGCCACTGCACCCCCAACCCTGTGCCACTGCACTCCAGCCTGCACGACAGGAGCGAGACTCCATCTCAAAAAAAAAAGAAATGGTAATAGGTATACTTAATTTTTTTTTAAGAGATGCGGTCTTACTCTGTTGTGCAAGGTGGAGTGCAGTGGTGTAATGATAGCTCACCGCAGTCTTGAACTTCTGGACTCAAGGGGTCCTCCCGTTTCAGCATCATCCTCCCAAATAGCTGGGACTACAGGAAAACAGCACTGCACTGGCAATTGTTATTTTATTTAATTGTTTTTTAGAGACAGGGTCTCACTTATTATGCCCAGACTGGTCTCAAACTCCTGGCCTCAAGCGAACCTCCAGCCTTGGTCTCCCAAAGTGCTGGGATTACAGGCATGAACCACTGTGCCTGGCTTTAAAGGAAAGAAATGTCAATTCAGATATAAGCATACACAAGAAAGGCACAAAAGTCTTTTTTGAAGTCATCTTGTCTGTTTTAAGTATAAATCTGTCATCATTTCATATTCTCTGCTGAAATATCCAGAATAAGAATCAGAAGGAAGTGATATTCTCCTTTCCTACAATTGTTCAGTTTTAGAGTTTTTAAAATAAACCCCAAACCCAACAAATACTAGTGTTCCCTTAATTTCAGTATGCTTTGGGAAATGAACATTGTATATGTATAAACTCATTGCTATAAGAAGAATCATTTCTTTCTGACAAATATAAAACTCCTTTTATCCTGTTCATTTTGGAAGAGTATCTGTCAGTAAAGCAGTCCTTGGAAAAAAAATCAAAAACAGAAAAAGAAATGAAAGTAAACAAGACAACATATGCATGCTGCAACCACTCAGCTTTGTTTTATCTAAGTGTCCATTTTTATATTGCTTTCAGTTCATTTCTTTTTAATCATTGAAAACAGCTGTGTTTACTAAGCTTGACAAGAAATAGGTCAAACTAAAAGCTTCAGTGAATCATGACTGCTCCTAATAGCAATCAAACAGGTTAAAGAGCTATATGTCCATTGCACTGTCTTTAATGAATGCCACTTGTCAGTTTGTCAAAAGAACTTTGATTATTTACACGATGACAGCAAACACTAGAAAGAATGTAGTTATTAAATAGACAGTGTATAATATGTTTTTAGATCTTTATGCAAATTGTTTTTCCTAATTCCTAAATTACATTTCTAAAAAGATACAGTAATTTTTATGGTTAAATCTTACTAAAATGTGGCTTAAGAATGGTTAGTGACTCTAGTGAACGTTTTTATTTTTGTTCTAATGACTCCTATATTTTAGTGATAATCCTTTTATTCACAAAATCAAATTCCTTCAAAAGCTCTTCAAAATATCTAAAAAATGTTATACTTTTCTCTCGTTTTTTCTTGCTTTGGGGTACCTCCTTATTTTTTAGGTTTATTGGAGCTTATTGCTAATGCTTATTTCTACTATCTAAATACTCTTTTTTTTCCCCTCTTTCCCCCAACCAATGTTTTGTAAAATGAACTTAATGTGATTGTTTATTTAATCTTTAGAAATACTTTGGTCAAAAGAATGTTTATTTCAGTGGTGCTGCTAAATAATGCATCAGAATCCAGTTTAAACCAAGAAGGAATTTATTTTCTTTATTAAAGTGTGATAAACTAATGAAAGGTTTTTTCAAGTGTTTTTTGTTTTGTTTTGTTTTGAGAGAGGGTCTCCTTCTGTCACCCAGGCTGGAGTGCAGTGGCGTGATCATAGCTCACTACAACCTTGAACTCCTGGGCTCAAGCGATCCTCCTGCCTCACCCTCCAGAATAGCTGGTGCTCACCACCACATGGCTAATTTTTTGTAGAGATGGGTTCTCGCTCTGTTGCCCAGGCTGGTCTTGAACTCCTAGGCTCAGGCGATCCTCCTGCCTTGGCCTCCCAAAATGCTGGGATTACAGGCAGAAGTCACCATGCCTCGAAATCTTAAAGATTTTAAGATTGTTTTAAACATCTCCTGGGCACACTAATTTTTGTTGCTTTATATTAATAAGATACTGTGGTAGAAGGTGCATTTTCCTAAGTTATTTTTGTTTTCCAAAATAAATATTTTAACTAATGTTTAAAAAGTTAAAGTAGCTAAAATAGAGACTTCAAAAGCCTTGTACATTTTCATCATGTAGACTCTGTGAAGCACCAATAGCCTTCATTTTAAAGGTTTACCTTTACAACTTAACTAGGAAAATTGATCCCTGCATAAATAATTCTAGTCAGTTCCTGTTTTTATAGGACTGTAACCAATCCAAACTTTAAAATGTTCCTCAGGCTGGGCGTGGTGGCTCACGCCTGTAATCCCAGCACTTTGGGAGGCAGAGGTGGGTGGATCACCTGACGTCGGGAGTTCGAGACCAGCCTGACCAACATGGAGAAACCCCATCTCTACTAAAAATACAAAATTAGCCGGGCATAGTGGCGCATGCCTGTAATTCCAGCTACTAGGGAGACTGAGGCAGGAGAATCGCAGGCGGAGGTTGCAGTGAGCCAAGATCGCGCCATTGCACTCCAGCCTGGGCAACAAGAGTGAAACTCCGTCTCAAAAAAAAAAAAAAAGTATATGTTCCTCATCATTGTCTTCAGTGCTTTTCCAAGTATTTTAAAATATCAGAGTACATATTTCATATTTCATTATCACTCAGCAGCATGAGAATAATAGCCTTAATATAGCATACATAGCTAAAACTCAAACATTCATTTCTGTCCTTAATTTCAACATTTAACTCCCATCTGTTCTTCTCCCTTTTTTCTTTCATTTCCCTGTTTCTGTTTTTCCTCATGCTCTGACATTAAAGTGGTTGCACTGAAAAGACTGCCCTTTTTGAGGAACAGACCGAAGGATAAAGACAAAATGAAGGCCTGCTACCGTCGTTCCATGTGTAAGACTTTATGACAGTTCAGCTTCTTTCAACTGACTACACTGGCTTTCATTACTAATTTTTCACTAACCTTTCTCTGGACTGTGCCAATTTCCTTATTTTGCAGAGGTCAGTCTTCCTCTAATATAAGGAGCTGGAAGAATTTTTTTTTCAAGTGGCACTGAATTTGCATTATGTGTATGTCCACTTATACATATACATGCATATTTCTAGTCATACATGTAACTTACTCATAAATTTCCAGTGCTTTCTAAAAATTGGCAGAAAAAAACCCTTTATATGCCATAGAGATTTTTTTCCCAAAGAAGTTTACTTAAGGAGAATATAACAAAACTTTTAGTATTAGAAATTAATTTCCTTTAATGAACCAGATTAATTAAATAAATAAAATGGCCAAAAACCCTTGAAAATGCTTGTCATTCTTTAAATAATAATATTCTGGATTTTCTTTTTTTATGTGGCATGGGTAATTACATAATCACATTAAGTGTCTGTCACTTTGGATATCATCTCTTTCAGGTTTTTATTGAATGGTATACTTATTGAGTCATAAAATGAGTAATTTCTTCAGTAACCTGCTCTGACCAAGGACTTTCATTTTCAATAATGATGCTATATAAGAACTGCTCTTCATCTTACCTTTATCTATTCCATTTTTGTCACCACAAAACCACATTGTGAAGGCTGCTAATTAAAGTTTTAGCACATCGCTGCACAATAGCATGGCAGTCGTACTTAGTAAAATTCCTTTCTCTGTCTTTTAAAGGGGGTGGAGGTGGGATAAAAGTATTTATTGAAATTTGTCAGCCTTTGGCCTACTCATTTCATTCAGCTGAATGCATGTCATAATTTAAATGAACATTTGTTTATAATTTTTTATGTCCATTTGCATTAATTCATAGACAAAAACCACAGTATTTATACTACAAAGTAGAATTACAAACAAATACATTAACCATGCTGATTCATTTGCTTTCATTTGCATCCCAGCCATGAATGACCTGGTGCAGTCCATGGTCCTAGCAGGACAGTGGACAGGTAGTACTGAGAATTTGGAGGTTCCTGATGATATTTCAACGGGTAAAAGGAGAAAAGAATTGGGAGCTATGGCCTTCTCTACTACAGCCATCAACTTTTCAACTGTCAACTCTTCTGCAGGCTTCAGATCCAAGCAGTTGGTTAATAATAAAGGTATAGGCCGTCTGCTATTTGCACTGTGGTGTCACTGTTGGCAACAAGAATTTTAATTTGACTTTTCCCTGTGTACTTTTTAAAAAGCAACAACCTGAAATAATTATCAAAACATGATTTGTATTGGATTTGGAGGAACTTTCAAATCATTTTAAAAATTTAAAACATTATACAAATAACTAAAATCTTTTCCAGGCCTCCTTTCATAATAAACAGCTAATGAATTCACAAGAAAAGGAGAAGTAAACCAGGTAAAGAGTGATAAAAGAAGGCAATGCTAGTTTTCTAAAAACTAAAAGCACTACAACTTCCAACAGAACTACCTAGAACCACCCAGGCTCTTGTTTTGCTTTGCAGGGTCAGAGGGGAGATTGTTTCATTGCTTTTGGTGTTTTCCCTAAGCAAGTCAACTCTCATTAGAGTTGCCATTTTTCTTATTCCTAGTTCCAGTTTCTGGTTGAGTCTATGAAATACGTTAAGTCAAGCTATATTATACATGATTGAAAAACAATTTCCATATTCTGTGTAAATAAAATTTTATAATGGTTTTTTATTGCAAAAATATCTTTATATCCATTTTGCTATTTTATGTAGATACTACGTCCTTTGAAGACATAAGTCCACAAGGTGTTAGTGATGATTCTAGTACGGGATCAAGAGTTCATGGTAAGATAATGAACTTTATTTAGAGAGTACACATTAAATACAGAATGGGAATGCTAGGACTCTTGCACTTAATAGGTGAATGTGGCATTGCCAGCAAGCATGTTTTCTCTATCCTGCATCTCTTAGTTACCTCTACCATTTCTTCAAACCTAATACTCCCTTCTGCCTCTTTTAAGATAATTGCTTCATCTAAATATTCTCTACTTTAGCCAAGGTCATTTATAAAGTATGCCTGCACAGTCTTCAACGGTAATTTTGTTACCATTTTTGTATAAGTTTAAAGTTATAAGAGTTGTATTTTGCCATTGGTTTAAAATGCCAATTTAAAATACTAGTTTAAAATATTAAAAATATTTGTTTTAAAGGATGAACTTGAAGAAACCAATTTTTGGGCCAGGGACAGTGGCTCATGCCTGTAATCCCAGCACTTTGGGAGGCAGAGGCATGCAGATCACCTGAGGTCAGGAGTTCGAGACCAGCCTGGCCAACATGGAGAAACCCCATCTCTACTACAAATACAAAAATTAGTTGGGTGTGGTGGCAGGCACCTGTAATCCCAGCTACTTGGGAGGCTGAGGCAGGAGAATCGCTTGAACCCAGGAGGCAGAGGTTGCAGTGAGCCAAGAGTGTGCCATTGCACTCCAGCCTGGGTGACAGAGTGAGACTCTGACTCAAAAAGAAACCAATTTTTGGGCAATGTTGAGTATTTCAGATTTTTCCATTTCTGTCTGGAAAATCCCAGCCTCCCAAGTAGCTGGGATTACAAACTATTAGCAATAAGTAGATAACATGTTAAAGGAATTTTAATGTAAGCAGGGTTTTAAGAGTTAGCATAGGGCAGTGTTAACTATACAGTTGTTTCCCTTGTTACAGATAGGAATACAGGACATTAACTGTATAGATGTTTGTATTCCTCCTCCTCTTGATATCTCTGCAATGTGCAGAGTTCCTTGTCTGATCTGTTGTAAGTGACCCAGTCAGTAGCATTTTGGGGGATCTGGGGGATATGTCATTCTATTCAACTAAAACACTCCTGGCATATCCATTTAGAACTCATTTTCAAATCTGAGTATGCACTTTATCCTCCTCTTTGAATCTCAACTATTGTTTCAGAAGTGTCCTGTTCTAATGTGTCTCAATGAACTATCTGGAAATTTGCTTTCTAATCTGTGGGCATGCTCATCTTGTGAAAGTATGCATGATTGCTTCCTCAAAGCATTCTGTAATCAGAATGTAAAAGCTCATCAGCATCATCAGCTAGAAGTTTTATCACACTGTCTCCTGGTTTTTTCATTTAGCTTCAAGACCAGCCAGCCTTGATAGTGGCAGAACATCCACTAGCAATAGCAATAATAATGCTTCACTACATGAAGTCAAAGGTATGCTGTAGGTAAATTTATTAATGCACTCCATCCATTTCCAGTATTTAAAGGTGGGAGATGGGATGAAGTTTCTGGGGTAAAGCATGAAATCCAAATCATCTATGTTTGGAACATAGTTGTTTGGAACATTTTATACTTTTCACATTGTAATACAAATGTATTTCAATGTATACAAATGTAAAAACAGGAGCAGTTATTTAGTTTCAGTTTTTCGTCTTCACAGACAAAAGTCTTATGGTAATATTTATACTTCAAAATTATCTATAGGTCCTTATTTTACTGACATTTTTTCTTTGACGTGAAAATGATTGTCCTTCAGTTTCTTATGATGCATGGACATTGAACTCACATTACTCATATTTTAGAAATATGTTTGACTTAATTTATCCACAAAATAAGGGGACGGATTTTGTGTTTAATTTGAGAAACGTGTGTGTGTGTGTGTGTGTGTGTGTGTGTGTGTATAAAACAAGAACTACATGAATGCATTTGGCTCATGTAAGGAATTATTTCAAGATTTGTTTTCTTAATGTTTAAATATGCATTCCAAGGTGAGGTATTTAAGTAAATGTCTGGAAACCTTGACTGATAACTTTTTCCTCAAAGATATTCTGTCTACTCAGATTCTGGAAGTTGTTTGTTTTGAGATGGAGTCTTACTGTGTCGCCTAGGCTGGAGTGCAGTGGTGTGATCTCAGCTCACTCTAACCTCCACCTCCCAGGTTCAAGCCATTCTCCTGTCGCAGCCTCCCAAGTAGCTGGAACTACAGGTGCCAACCACCACCACACCCAGCTAATTTTTTGTATTTTTAGTGGAGACAGGGTTTCACCATGCTGACAAGGCTGGTCTTGAACTCCTGACCTCAGGTGATCCACCTGCCTCGGCCTCCCAAAGCGCTGGGATTACAGGTGTGAGCCACCACGCCTGGCCTGGAAGGTTTTCTTTGTTCTTTTTTTTTTGAGATGGGTTCTCGCTGTGTCACCCAGGCTTAGAGTGCAGTGGTACTATCTCAAATCACTGCAACTTCCACCTCCCAGACTCAAGCGATCCTACCACTTCGGCCTCCCGAGTAACTGGGACTACAGAGACCCATGCCACCATGCCCAGCTAGTTTTTTTGTATTTTTGTTAGAGACAGGGTTTCTAACATGTTGCCCAGGCTTGTCTCGAACTCCTGAGCTCAAGTGAGTCACCTCATCCAGCCTCTGAATTATTTAACCAACATATCATAGTTATTCTCTGTACTCCAGAATTGTCAGGTTACAAAGAATGCATTTGTTTTGTTCCTTTTTGTATTATAAAATTATTTTGTCTCAGTTGTAATTTTATTTTATCAATTAATGCTATGACATTAGTACAGTGATCTGAAATACCTAATTTTGAGGTGGGATTTTTTAAAAATTTTTATCATGTTTTTCAGATTTCTTTGTTCCTTCCCCACTCCCACTACTTCATTTGACTAGCCTTAAAAGAAATAAATTATTTAATTAAAAATGTTTTTACATCCAGTAGAAAAATGTAGTCTGAAAATATGATTTTTTTTCTGATTTGAAAATTTAAGAAACTCTTACTTTTGTAAAATGTTACATAACTTGAGCCAAATTCTTTCGTGGCCCACTTTACTCTCTGTGGGAAACCATGGAAAGTTGCATTTTCTGTTTTCTGTTTTGATGTACAGTTTGTTAGTGATCAAAACAAATCAGTACTCTTAAGGAACACCAAGATTTGAGAGAGTTGTATTCTAGAACTAGCTAATTTGCATTTTATATAGTTGTTAATGTCAACTGAGTCTTTTAAGGTTATATAGGCACCATATCAACAGTGGACAGCAAGATGATCAAGACTTTTAAAAAAGAATAAAGCACTACATATTTGATTTTATACTTTTACTGAAATGTTGTAAGTAATTGCTTCATGTCTTTATTTAACTTTTCTTATATGTATGCTATTTAAATTTTTTTAAATGTTTAAAGTTACTCATGTAGGATGAACAGAGAAGCCTTCAAGTAGTAATGAGGACTTCTTAGATAAGCAAAGAATTAAAATAGAATTTTCTGCATTTAGAACAGTTTTTGGTCTGTTAATACTGAAATAATATAAAATTCACCTAATGAGCCAGGTATGGTGGCTCACGCCTGTATTCCCAGCACTTTGGGAGGCCGAGGTGGGCAGATCAGTTGAGGTCAGGAGTTAGAGACCAACCTGGCCAACATGGTGAAACCCCGTCTCTACTAAAATACAAAAATTAGCCTGGCATGGTGGCGCATGCCTGTAATCCCAGCCACTTGGGAGGCAAAGGCAAGAAAATCACTTGAACCCAGGAGGCTGAGGTTGTAGTGAGCTGTGATCGTGCCACTGCATTCCAGCATGGGCAACAGAGCGAGATCCCATCTCAAAAAAAAAAAAAATGTGTGTGTGCGTGTGTGTGTGTGTGTGTGTGTGTGTATATATATATATATATATCTTTCATCTAATCATGTTCTTATCCTAAATTGTGAGGCATTTTATTTTATTTACTTTATTTATTTATTTTTGAGACAGTCTCAGGCCAGAGTGCAGTGGTGCGATCTCTGTTCACTGCAACCTCCGCCTTCCGGGATCAAGCGATTCTCCTGCCTCAGCCTCCTGGGTAGCTGGGACTACAGGCGTGTACCACCACGCCTGGCTAACTTTTTGTATTTTTAGTAGAGGTGGGGTTTTACCATATTGGCCAGGCTGGTCTCCAACTCCTGACCTCATGAGTCGCCTGCTTCAGCCTCCCAAAGTGCTGGGATTACAGGCATGAGCTACTGCGCCTGGCCTGTGAGGCATTTTGCAACTATTTGAACCTAACTTTTTAAAAAAAAGTATTATTCACTTATTTATTTATTCATTCATTTACTCATCAAATGTATTGAATGCTTTGTATGAGGCCCTGTTTAGGCTCTGAGTATGGTAGTAAAAGCAAATCTTTGCCCTTGTGGAATTTACAATAGTTGTCAGTTTGACAAAATAAGGAAGCAGGCTATGGCAGACAATTGTTACACTGATAAAAGATGGACATTGTTTACTAAGCATTTCTAAAGAAAGCTTGAAAGTAAATTTGGCTGTTTATATAATTAGGACACAGTCAACAAATGTTATTACTCATAAAGTATTAATCCCATTTCTATTATTGAAATCTCAACACCCCATTTACTCCAAAAGCAGGTGCAGTTAATAACCAAAGCAGGCCACAAAGCCACAGCAGTGGAGAATTTAGCCTGCTTCATGACCATGAGGCTTGGTCCAGCAGTGGTAGCAGTCCAATCCAGTACTTGAAAAGACAGACCAGATCAAGTCCAGTGCTCCAACACAAAATATCTGAAACACTGGAGAGTCGACATCACAAAATCAAAACTGGTTCCCCTGGAAGTGAAGTTGTTACTCTACAACAGTTTTTGGAAGAAAGCAATAAGCTTACCTCAATACAGGTTAGTTTTATCTATGATGACCTTAATTTAGATGAACACCACAAGTTAAATTTCTATAATTGAACTTCAGAGCTTTTTTTTTTTAAGTTAAGGAGTATTCAGAGATACCCACAATTTTATATTGCACAGTCTGCTAAATCAGGAAAGTAAAAACATGGTACTATATTCACTAATCTGCTTTGAATTTTTTTTAAAACAGATAAAGTCCTCAAGTCAAGAAAATCTTTTAGATGAAGTAATGAAAAGTCTGTCTGTTTCTTCTGACTTTTTGGGAAAAGACAAACCAGTTAGCTGTGGTCTGGCCAGGTCAGTAAGTGGAAAAACCCCAGGGGACTTCTATGATAGACGGACAACTAAGCCTGAGTTTTTGAGACCTGGTCCTCGAAAAACTGAAGATACCTACTTCATTAGTTCTGCAGGAAAACCTACACCAGGCACTCAAGGAAAGATAAAATTAGTAAAAGAATCTTCTCTGTCACGACAATCAAAAGATAGTAACCCTTATGCCACTTTACCTCGTGCAAGCAGCGTGATCTCAACTGCCGAAGGAACTACACGAAGGACAAGCATCCATGATTTTTTGACCAAGGACAGTAGACTGCCTATATCAGTTGATTCATCACCAGCTGCTGCTGACAGCAACACCACTGCAGCATCTAGTGAGTACCATTTACACCAGTGGTCCTCTCATATACTTGACAGCCGAACACATACTATAGGTTCTTGTGCCCAAAATGATTTAGCTATAGACATGCCTGAGTCTCTATATGTGCGGGCTAGAAATTCAAGAACAGACAGGTCACATTTTCTAAACCAAACTTTTGCCACTATTAAGATGCCTAGTGATGCATTCGGAATGTTGGCAAAAGATAGCATAGGGCCATTTACTGTGGCCCATTCATCTCAGCCATTCTTATCCCTGAATACAGAATTAGTTAGTAACATAAGTGGGTTACCTCCTAGGCCAGTCACCAGAATAACTGACCAGGCTTCTGCCTCTTTGGATAAACCTGCACAGAGAGAAAATGAACAGTTTTCTGATCATCAGAACCCTAGTAACAGTAACCTACAGTTTTCTATAAATAGCAACAATCTTGTCACTCCTGCATGCCTCTGTCCTGATGACACAGAAGCTGCATTGTTGGTTTCTGAGGATAATCAAACTGTTTGGTGTGAATATGGTTGTATATGATCAAAACTGCACAATATAATATATTGATGTTATTTGATATACACTGCTTCTCTAATATTATTTGAAAAGTTGCTGTTAACAAAATATTTGGCTAGGTTTATATTTTTTATTTAAAATTGTTGCACAGTGTTCAGCTGTACATGATGGCATGTGTATTAATGTGAATGTGTAACCAACCACACCAAAGTCTGCATGAAATATTAATTGCTTTGTCCGTTTGCTGCATGCCTTTAAAAACCTTAAAGAACCTCCTCCTCCACATTTTTTGTTGCCTGATACGATTGTTACTTTGATATCCAGAAGCATGTTAAAACAGTTGCATGGTGTCTTACCAAGAAGACATTGCCAAGTCATATTTGCTTTGTTGCTTCTGGAAAAAAAAAATTCATTTTCTCCCTCCCTTCCTCCTCTTCCCACCCATCACTTGCTCTTCCTCTCACTCCTTTTTTTCTTCCAGAATGTGTACTTTATATTGTACATGTACAATATTGGGAGGGAAAATGTAAAAAGATGTTTTCTTTTGTCATTTAATTAGGCCATCTGTCCTGTTTTAAAGAAAGAGTTAATAATTCAATACTTTATATAACAAATAGTAACTAATACCCATATTTATAAAACACTTTTCAGATTTAAAAGATTGTTAATACTTATAAACTTAGTGTTATTCTTAGGAAACCCCATCAAATTTAAATGTGATTTACACAGTGACTAGGAACATTTGTATTTATTGTTTCTTCTCTGCACTTTTCATCATCTGATAAATATGAGCTCAAGTAACTGTCTTTTTTTCAAGATGGCTTCTATACTTGAAATCAGTTAATACAATAGTTTTTCTAGTTCTTTTTTTCATATAGAGTCAAAGAGAAATAAACCAAATCATACTCATTGTGTTGGAAATCTGTATTTTTACTTCTAATCAAAAAGGGTAGCAAGTTTACAAAGTGGTAAAAATTGTTACTTTTATAATTAATCTATTATTAAATTACACATGTATGCCCTTAAAACAATTTTTAAAAATGAATAATCACACTAAAATGTAAAATTAGAACTTGTAACCACTTAAACAAGTATGTTTCTAGTAGAACAAATTTTAGAACTAAGAATGTACAAACTCTTTAGCTTAAAAAAAAAAGAGTAAATATTTGTTAACTTTGACTCCAGTGCAAAGAAGTTTTATTTTTGTGTTCACAGCACTTTTAAAGCAAATTAGCTAAATTTGAATCTCCAACTCCCAGAATGGCTAAAAACAAAAAAACCCATAACCCTGATCCGTTTACTTCCAGAGGAATACATGTTAGCATTCTCTCTGGAATGTTTTTTGCCATTTGGATTTAGCCTATATATTACTGATAATGACTCAGCCTGGCACTTGGAAGGAACGCCTTGAAATGTGAGCATGTGGGGATGAAATTATATTATACTTGTTGTTATTGTATTAAGTTGTTATTAACTGGACCAAAGAAAAAATATGTAGAGAATATTTGCCTAATGAAATTTGTCTCCTTTATAATCATACTTTTTTTCTGATAGCTATTACAAAAAAAAAAAATGGTTCTGGTGCAGGTAATCAAATGAACACAATCAAAGAATTGTCGTATTTTAGTACCACCTAATATACTTTTTGCATCCTTCTATTTTATCGTCAGTTACCTCCCGGTCAGTCTAACATTTCAAATGTATTTGGCGCTAATATTTTCCCTTTTGCTTTTTCATAAGCCAGTAATAAAACTTAATGGTAAACATAGCTGAAATTAAATGGGGGCAATATATGACACAAATGTTATAATTAGTGTTATTTCTTTTCCACACTGAGTCAAAGATTATTTCACAGCTATTTCAACTTTTTAGATATCATAATTCTGACCATAACACTTTAAAATATATTTATTCATTCAAAATTCATTGAAAAATCGCATGCTATGATATTAAAATTATGTGATTATTTTACAAAAGTAGACCTATAGGAAAGAACTATTTACTACCCAAATAGCTATATGTATATATGCAGCATGTTTTCAAAAAAAAAAAAACATACACTGTGCATGTAAGAGAAATATGTATCATGTCCATGTGTCCTGAGGACCGTTGGAAAATACAATCTAGACTTCAGAAATCATCACCTGCTGTGGCGTCATAAAATTTCCCCAAAACAACACTAGTTCTTTTTTTTTTTTTTTTTTTTTTTTTTTTAAGATGGAATCTCACTCTGTTGCCTAGGCTGGAGTACAGTGGCATGATATCAGCTCACTGAAACCTCTGCCTCCTGGGTTCAGGCGATTCTCCTGCCTCAGCCTCCCGAGCAACTGGGATTACAGGAGCATGCCATGATGCCTGGCAAATTTTTGTATTTTTAGCAGAGATGGAGTTTCACCACGTTGGCCAGGCTAATCTCTAGCTCCTGACCAGCTTCCCAAAGTCCTGGGATTACAGGCGTGAGCCACCGCGACTGCACAACACTAGTTCTTATCTATGTTTTATCATAACATTTGGAATCAAATTTTTAGTGGTGGAAATACCTTAGAAATCATATGGAACCAATGTGTCCCAAACATTTAAGAAAAACAACACTTTCTGTAAGTGAACTCTTACATGGATGCCCCAAATTTTAAAAAACTAATTTCATTTAAAGTGAAAGTGAAGCAACTCTGACTCAATTGAGCAGTTGCACTTATTTTCTCTAAGACACCTCCAGTTCTCCAAAGGATTATTTGTAAAACTATTCGAAGATTCAGTATCCTAATTTTATTAATGATGAAGCTGGATAGCTTTCAGTATTCCTGGCCTACCTTTCTAGAAATTTTAAACATATTCTTATGCACTGCATCCCGTTTGACCAAAGCAATTTTAGCTATAACCAATGTAAGGAGGAACATTATTTGCCTATAAAATATGCATCAAGCCCTGGTTTTCTTAGTAGATAATACAAATATTTCATTCCAGATGGTTTTGCTACTACATGCAAGATTATGTTTAAAACTATAGGTGACCATTTAGTAAATAAACATAGTAAGGCTATCTGGCACTAAGAGGGGGGAAAATGTAATTGTTATAGTTTTTTTAAAAAATTACAGCTTTCCTAGGAATATTACTTACAGCTTTAAAATATAAAAATCAATCTTTAAGTATTGAGATGCCTATGCAATTAATAATTTTCCCAGTTACAGATTCCTTCTCCTTGCCCTACTCAGTGAAAGTGCATTTCTTATCTTCTGAATTGTATTTTGTTTCATCTTTGACTAAATAATATGAAATGCTTTTCTCCTGCAGATGTGGACAAAGTACAAGAAAGCAGAAATTCAAAAAGCAGGTCTAGGGAGCAACAAAGCTCCTAATTCTGTTACCCACTACATGACATGTGGGCCAAGTGGTGAGTTTCCTGCTTAAAATGTAAATGAGATTAGTCTCATTTATACAAACTAACCAAATTAAGTGTGAAACAAGAGCACATTGCATTAACAGATGTAAATATTGCTTGCTTAATTCATTGACTTTCTGTTCTACTTACTAGTGAAGCAAGATTAGTTGGCTGCCATAGGTTTTTACTTGTCAGCGCAAGGAACAAGTTTTTTTGTTTTTAAGTTTTTTTCTCACTTTAAATTTAATTTTACTAGTGAATTATGTTCTAGGAATTACTTTTTTAGTTTGAAGCCTTTTGTGGTAGGAATACAACTTCCCCACAGTTTTCTTGAAAATTAATGAGAATAAACTAAATGCCTATTCTATGATGAGCCACTCAAAAATTATCTCTGATTTTCTGTCATTCTCATTCTTATAGAAATATCTGGTGCATGCTGTTCTTATAGTGGCTGCTCTGTATTTTGTATCTCTTTTCAAGCTTTTCTTATATTTTCTTTCTTCTTTCTACCTTCCAACTAAATACAGAGAGAAAAGTGTCCTTCAGTTTCTCAGTATGAAGCCTTTATTTCTGAAGTAACAAGACACCTAGCAACTATAGGAATCATTTTTAAAAATCTTTAAGGAGACTTTTAACAGTCCTTCGTGAATAGAGCAGGCAAGAAACACAAACCTTCATTCCTTGAATCAAGGAGCACTACTGGATTCAACTGCCAAAATTTTTTAAAGGTTTTAGGACTTACTATACCTTGTACTGTTAAGATCTACTGAATAAAGGACGTTCTCTCACTAAGGACCAAGTGTTTTAAGGTTAAGTGTTTAAAGAAGTACTCCAAGAACAATCTGCTTTTTTCATCATTTGTTTTATGAATTTATCCATGTTTGCTTAATGCTTCTGCTAAGTGTTAGCCAAAATCTAGCCATTTATATTTAGTTGTGTAAACCTAAATTAAATGCTGTAGTATTTTGTGGAATGTACTATATAGCAAGATACAGAGAAAGTTGTTTTGGCATGTCAGAGCCTTATTTGGTTAGCAGACTGCATGTGTTGGTACTTTTTTTCTTAAAGCCAATTATTTTGATGCAAAAGAAATTCAGTTTATAAGATAAATCTGAAAAATCCATAACGAAATAGGAGTTATAAAAAATTTATAGTGATATTAATCTTTACATATTTCCCATTAAGCAACACTAAGCATACATGCGTTAATCCACGGTAAAGAGTGTTTCTCTGAAACTTTTTTTAGTAAGATGGTTTTCCAGCAAATGGCATTCCCAAGATAAAGCTGTTGTGCTTTAACTCATTTCTTTTCTTTGGTATTGGGTTATGTATGTGTGTGCATTTTTTTAACTTGAGAGCTGACTGTTGCTTAAGAAGTTTTCTAATGGCAAAAAGAATGTAAATAACTTACTATGATCTGCATTTTGCCAGAAACTCATTTATAATTAAGGCTATCATTTATTAATGACTTTTTTTCTCCTTTATAATATTACATTAAAATTGATAATTGTTATTGGTACTTTTGAAATATTTGTATGCATTTGTTACCTTTAAACATTTGGAAGAAGCACAAAAAAATAGATTTAGTTAACCCAGGAAACATCAATTTTTTTAGTAGTTCCAATTTTATATCACAGTTTTATTTTCTTATGAAATCAAAAAATGCATTGATACTCATTAATGCAAATTCATTATTTAACATCAATATCAGAGTAATCTTCAATGAAATGAGAAAGATACTGACTTTTTAAAATTTTAACAGTGTACTTCTTAGGCTTTCATTACCAGCTCTAAAGAACTTTTTGGAATAATTCCATATTCCGTAGTGTGTGGTTTATGAGTTGTGGGTTTCATCACTAACCCAGTAACCATGAGAAAAGTCTCTCTCCCTCTGTCTCTCTTTCTCTCTCTCTCTTTCGTAGGCCAGTAGCAATGTTGTGTTCACAGTCTACTTTCCAAAAGACCATCAATAAAAAAGAGAGCATGTTTCAATTGAAATGGAACTTAAGAGAACTTGAACTTACTTACATACTTCAATGCCACCGATAACTTAGGTTTTACCACCAAATGCTGTTAACATTAAATCATTTTGAAACTCTTGGATGAAAGGTGCTATGTAAATGTAAATACAAAGGATTCTTACTAACATACAAGTAATGCACAACAGAAATATTTAAAACCTATTCTGTAGACTTTGAAACATCTCTCTGTCATAACTCCCTGGATTCAAGTAGCACATTGGTAATAGGTGTCAGAGCAGTCTAGAGACACCTGCATGTCAAAAAATGTACATTCATTTTTAGGTGGACAAAAGTAAACATAGAAATTATGTTATGGCTAAATACAGTAAGTGGGTAACTTAGATTTATATTAGCTAGCATCTAATTTGCACAACTAGAACATATCCCAGAACAATTACTGAAAAGCTGAAATTTAATGAGTGGTGAGGTAGCCCAATGAGGGCGAATGACATCACAGCTTGACCTCTCCAGAACACTAATATCTTAAAATAGAGAACATGCTGCGTTAAGTGCATTAGTGCTTCAAGCAGAAAATGCTGAAAAACAGCCTGTAAAGTACTGAATCTGAGTAGGCTGACCCTGAGAAGGGACAATTAAAGAGACAACCAAGGGAACACATTGAGACTACAAAAATATGAATAATCTCAATTATATTCATGACACTTTTTTCATACCATTTCAAGAAAGCACTAGATAAGAGTAACCACATGAATATTTTACTTTCTCCAATATACCTTGAGAAGCAAACTGTAGGAAGCCACTCTTCTCCCTTAAACTTCTGCCAAACAATAATAAAGTCAACTGGAAACTAACTGGAGCCGTTTTAACTGGGGCCTGGCATGCTTTAAATTATCTAGCTCTATTCTAAATCAACACCTAAACCCCCAAGGAAACTGCAGAATCAATATACAGGGTAATAGCTTTGGTTCAGAGCTCCAATAATGTGCTTCAGATCTGTCCATGTGGAAATGCTTTCGTCCAAATTTTTTAATTGGTGGTTACCAAAGAGTTCACAAAACAGGTTTGTATGTAGCACCTTTCATGCAAGGCATGCTAAAAGCCTATTTTAAAATCACTGTGCATATTATAGAATTGTAGCCACCTCCCAATGAAGTACTACAGCCTGTGCTGTCTTAATGGTTTATGTCAGGAAATGAAAAAGATACTGTACCAAATCTGGAATTACAATGGGGAGTAATAATGTATGCTAAATGACTTTTGTATTTTAAGTTACTTTTTGTGAGTGGTGAATTTTTGTGTTTTTCTTTTCAGCTACACTTAGTCCTGAGATGTATTTTTTCTTTAAGTCTTGAATGAATACAAAAGGAGCCCATTTTATAGTATAAACCTTGATGTACATGTTGAGATATCTGGACAATGAAAATGCCTTAAAAGGAATGCATATGGATAAAGTTGCACTTATAACACCCTTCAACAAAATCTGATTTTAAATTGTCTTTTTCTTTTCTATTAAGGGTTTTCTTTTTCAGTGTCTACCATTGTACTTATAACTGTTATTAAATACCAAATCAAATAATGTAAAAGCTGTAACATTTCCTTTAAAACTAATGCTAATAAGGGATTTAGAATTGAATGGCAAAATGTTTATTACTTGGCAATACCTGATGTCAGTCACAGGCATCCAACTCATGACAAGAGATACCACTGTTTGTTTTTTAAAAAACATTTTTCATTTTGGTACTCCTTCAAAAATTAAGTTGGACTAACATTCACGTATCAAACTAATATAAAAAGAAATAAAACCAAGAGGTGATTTTTGTAACAACTGGTTAGTAATCATTTAAAAATGATATCATTTTAGCCAAGTGTTATTTTATTTCTTTCCGTTTTCCCTAGAGAACTATTGTCAGACATAACCGATGACCTTGTTTAGTTGATTCTGTCATAACATTTTGTGATAAGTGTTAGGGGTTTGGAAAGAGCGTCTGTCAGTTTTGTCAGTCCCAAAATAGGTTTAAATGTGATCTAATAGATTGCACAAATGAATCTCTCATTTTCACTTAGACTTTAGGAGACAAAGCAACTGGCTTCATCCTTGGGCAAGTCAGTTTTTCTGGGCCTGTTTTAACCATAAAGTGGGGAGGGCAATTAGACCAAACACCTAAGGTACTTAATTTATGTGTATTCATTAGTACCTTCATTTCATATGCAGAGCAACCTAAAACAGCTACTTTGTGTTAGAGATAGAATACAGAGTATGTAAAAACTAAGAGGAACCTTAGAATAAAGTCCTTACTTTTATTTTGCCTTTTAGTAACACAACTTGGTACAGATTAAGTACAATATTTCTACCAGATGGAAACTACTTTTTGAGTGATCAAACTTAGGAAAATGTGGTTCTTTTAAGAATATCCCATTTCAGAAAAACAAACAAAAGACCATCCCATTTGCTTGTACTAGAAGGAAATACTAGAATTTTCATGACCACAAGAACAGGAATAGCCTACATCAGATCCTCTCTCCACTAATGAAGGATTTTGTTTACATTTAAGTGAGATTTTAAAAATGTCAACTTTTCTGTTTTAGAGCTAGCTTTTATATAACAGATGACTCCAGATTTTCCTGAAATTTTATATTGTCTCAGATGCCATAACTGAAAGGGAATGAGTAGGCCTGGCATGGTGGCTCATGCCTGTAACCCCAGCACTTTGGGAGGCTGATGCAGGCAGAACATGTGCTCAAGAGATCGAGACCATCCTGGCCAACATGGTGAAACCCCGTCTGTACTAAAAGTACAAAAATTAGCTGGGTGTGGTGGCGCACGCCTGTAGTCCCAGCTACTTAGGAGGCTAAGGCAGGAGAACCGCTTGAACCTGGGAGGCGGAGGTTGCAGTGAACTGAGATCGCGCCATTGCACTCCAGCCTGGCAACAGTGCAAGACTCTGTACAAAAACAAAAAAACTGAAAGGGGACGAGCAAAACTTTAGTATAGCCTGGAGGACAGAAGAAATTTGGACACGTATGTTCACATTTCTTTCAGTTCTCCTGTCTCAGCGTCCCAAGTAGCTGGGATCACAGGGATGCGCCACCACGCCTGGCTAATTGTATGTTCACATTTCCAACCTCTAAGACTAAACACATCCTTGTTTTGGGGGTGGGGGACAGGGTCTTACCCTGTCATCCTGGCTGGAGTGTAGTGGCAGGATCACTGCTCACTGCAGCCTGGACTTCCTGGTAATCCTCCCACTTCAGCCTCTCAAGTAGCCGGGACTACAGGCGCGGTTGTTATTATGTGTTTTGTAGAGACAGGGTTTCCCCATGTTGCCCAAACCAGTCTCCTGGGCTCAAGCAATCTTTCCTCACCCTTGGCCTCCCAAAGTGCTAGGATTACAGGCATAAGCCACCACGCCTGGCCCCAAATCCTTTTTAATAACAATGTATATTCCATTACCACATTTTTAAACATAATATTTTGTTAAGACTAGTCAAGTGTAGTAGTAGAAGGGGAGGAAAGAGTGGAACAAGGAGTTCCATCTATAACTGACTGAACAATCAGTTGAGATAACTTACTACCATCAGGCCAGCCTATAAATATAACTTTTTTCTTTTCTTTTTTCTTTTGAGACAGAGTCTCACTCTGTCACCCAGGCTGGAGTGCAGTGGCGTATTCTTGGCTGACTGTACCCTCTGCCTCCTGGGTTCAAGTGATTCTTCTGCCTCAGCCTCCCGAGTAAGCTGGGACTATAGGCACACACCACCATGCCCAGTTGATTTTTGTATTTTAAACAGAGACGGGGTTTCAGTATGTTGGCCAGGCTGGTCTCAAACTCCTGACCTCAGGTGATCTACCCAGCTCAGCCTCCCCAAGTGCTAGTATTATAGGCATGAGCCACTGTACCCGGCCTGTAACTTTAATAGTACAATGATTATGACATTCCACCCCTAGCTGTTCTTCTGGATTAAAATTTTGTAAAGATATATTTTCATAGAAAGTTAATTAGCTTATTTTTCACTGGGAAAAAAAATCACTGGTTTATAAACAAACCCCAATAATGGGAAGTGTTTACTTTTGCCTTCATGTTTGTTTTAATTATCTTGCTAGGGAGTTCTTATTCTTTAATCCCCATTTCCCAAAAATAGCCACTATCAACAACTTTTTTTTTTAAAGACAGTCTCACTCTGTCACCCAGGCTGCAGTGCAGTGCTGTGATCATAGCTCACTATAGCCTTCATTTTGTGGGCTCAAGTGATCCTCCTCCCAATATGCTAAGACTACATGTGTGAACCACCACACTTGTTTTATTTTTCAATTTTTTGTAGAGAGGGGGTTCTCTCACTTTGTTGCCCAGCCTGGTCTGGAACTCCTGGCCTCAACTTATCCTCCTGTCTTGGCCTCCGAAAGCAGAGATTACAGGTGGGAGCCACCACACCTGGCCTCAACAATATATTCCTATATTCCTTTTGATTTTTTCCCTGTATTATGTACACTATCATAATTTTATACATACTGTTTTACAACTTGCTTTTTTCAAGTACAATAAGCACCCTAAAGATGTAAGCTAATCTTAGAAGTGTTTTTAATTGTTGGAGGCATTCCTGTAATAAGTAGTTGTCATGGGAGATGGAAAACTGTATCTCGGAGCTGACTAAAAGTACCTCCATATATCTTTTTAAAAAGAGCTCTTTTATAGGGCCACAGTGGCTCATGCCTATAATCCCAGCACTTTGGGAGGCCGAGGCGGGTGGATCATCTGAAGTTAGGAGTTTGAAACCAGCCTGGCCAACATGGTGAAACCCCATCTCTACTAAAATTACAAAATTAGCCAGGAGTGGTGGTGTGCGCCTATAATCCCAGCTACTTCGGAGGCTGGGGCAGCAGAATCGCTTGAACCCGGGAGGCGGAGGTTGCAGGGAGCCAAGATCACACCACTGCACTCCAGCCTGGGTGACGAGCGAACCTCCATCTCAAAAAAAAAAAAAAAAAAACCAGCTCTTTTAAGATGAAATACTATATTCCTCCTGAAGTGGTTTACGTAGTCACCAAACTTAGTGTACCAAATATTCTTACGCTTTCAATGCTTTTTATAAATTACGAATCAGAAAAACAGGTTTCAAAAAGAAATTTATTCTAAACATTGGCCCATTTAGTTGTTTTTATCAAAATTTAGTATTATGGGATCATGTCCTGTCGTCTTCACAAATGTGAGAAAGTCTTCAGGGCTCAATCCCATGGTTGCAGCATTGGTCATTGGATGAAAGTACACCTTTTCATGTCCACCTTCGAGAATAGCAGAATCCAGAACAAACTTCACATCTCCATCATCACAGAAAAGTGCCAAGGGTGTGGCACAGCCTTGACCAACTTTTAGTTTTTCTAGCATGGCTGTTTCATCAGCAAATCGCAGATTTCCACTCCCAACACCTAACTGTTTGGCAAGCTCATTTAAATTAATTTGTCTATAATGAAGAACTGTCACCAGCCAATAATTCTTTTTCTTTTTGTCTTTAAGAAATAGGTTCTTACTATGTGCTCCTTTCAAATGTTGGATATGAGGCATCATTTCTTCAACTGTAAACACCTATAAAATATAAGTTTTAAAGTAATATGCATGTTTACATATGCACACATTTATACCTATTTTGCTTGCTGGGCGAAAACAGCAAGGTTAGGGAGTGCTTATCGCCCTGAATTTCACTGTTAAAGACCCATCTTCACCCCATTACCAAATAATTACTTACAAGCCCATGCCATCTAATTTCCTCATCTCAGGACCTCAGGCAGTTTCTTCCGTCAGTTTTCTATTCCAGTGTACTGGCCAAGTCCTCCACAGCAGCTTTTTGTTATTTCTGAATTTAAGCTTTCAGTACTGAAAGTTTACAGCAGTTCTAGACTCCTATTCCTTAGCATTCCCTTATGTCCAGACCATGTGACAACCTCCATTCTACAAATATGTAACCACAGAGAAGGTGAGTGGGGAGGCAATAAGAACCCAGACTAACAGAACATCAGAAAAGCTGGCATATGCACACATAAAGAAGGGGGAGAATATAGGACTATATGGGAGGGAGGAAGGTCAGAGAAAATGATTCCGGTTTTGATGTTGTATTTGTGAAGGTGAGGAATACTAAAGTTATATTTCTCTACTCTTTGAAGATCACCATATTTAGCCATTATCAACTGTTAAGCCTTGGGTAAACTTCATGTCCTTGCACCACTCAAGTTACACATTGGTTCTGTGAAATATTTGCAAGTGGCCGGGCAGGTGCGGTGGCTCAGGCCTGTAATCCTAGCTCTTTGGGAAGCCCAGGTGGGAGAATCACCTGAGGTCAGGAGTTCGAGACCAGCCTGGCCAACATGGTGAAACCCCGTATCTACTAAAAGTGCAAAAATTAGCCAGCGCGCTTGTAGTCCCAGCTATTTGGAGGCTAAGGCAGGAGAAACACTTGAACCCAGGAAGCAGAGGTTGCAGTGAGCCGAGATCGCGCCACTGCACTCCAGCCTGGGCCACAGAGAGAAATTCAGTCACAAATAAATGCAAGTAAGACTTCCAATCAAAACACAACAAATGTTACAATTTATGAAAATACAGGCATGTCAATTTTGGTAAGCACTTTTAGGGGTGGTGGTTTCTGCCATGCTGAATGCTTTGTGATCAACCCTGACCACGGTAGAAAAATATCACTGAACCTCAGTGTCCTGCTCTATGTATGGTGCCCCATACGTCGTACCTACTGAACACAGTGTTAACTACTTGCTTGTTTTGTCTACACAAAAAGTGGACAGACTGACCCAACACCCCAGACCGATTGAAGATGCACAGTCCTCCGTATGTTGTGCTAGTTCTTAACACGGAATGTAAGCAAATCACTCCCGAGAGGAAAGGTTTCCTTGCAGTAACCTCATGGTCCCAAGACGGAAGTCCTCTGCTGCCCCTGCAGGGTTACCTTCGTATTTTGAGACCAGGGAAATATTCCAGGAGCGACGTTCTCACGGTACATTGACCCTGAGACACCTGATCTTGGCTGCCTCGCCTGACGGACGTGCAGCACAGCCCACCCCACTGGGCCTGTCTCGGCGGTCACTTTTAGGGGTCTCACCTCGGGGTGCTCCACGACTTCGGTGTCGATGGCCAGGGCACCGAGCCGCTGCTCCAGCGCCGCTCGCAACTCTGCGGCCGCCATGCAGTCGCTGTCGTGGCGATGGGCGGAAAAACTGGGCACGGCTTCCCGCGGCTGCGCAGACCGGAGCCTGAGGCGGAACTGCCCGGGGGAATCTCGGCCGATGCTGGCAGCGTGGTGCTGGTGCTTGCTGGAGGCGGGTCCGCCCTGTCCGAGCGCCTCGCCCGCTGGTCCCTGAACATCGTCCGCTGAGGGCACCGGCTTGCGAGGGCCTGCGGGAGCTCTCATCAGGCGCCTTGCTGCGGCGGGGCCTGCGATCTCACAGCTTCCCTGATCTCATTTCAGGTTTCCCAGATCACCATATCTTCTCTTGAGCGTTTGGGAGTTTGGGGGTTTTTTTGTTTTTCGGGACGCAGCCTCGCTTTGTCACCCAGGCTGGAGTGCAGTGGCGCGATCGCGACTCACTGCAACCTCCGCCTCCCGGGCTCAAGTGATTCTCTCGCCTCAGCCTCCCAAATAGCTGGGATTACTGGCGGCAGCAATCACGCCCGTCTAATTTTTGAACTTTTTGTAGGGCCAGGGTCTCGCCTTGTTGCCCAGGTTGGTCACGAACTCCTGGGCTCAAGCGATCCTCCAGCCTCCCAAAGTGTTGGGGTTACAGGCCTGAACCACCGCTTCCGGCCGCTTTTATTGTTTAAACCGCAGATAGGCGGTGCATGGTGGTTGACGCCTGTAATCCCAACACTTTGGGAGGCTGAGGCAGGAGGATCGCTCAGAGCCCATAGTTTGACACCCGCCTGGGCAACATAATGAGACTCTGTCTCTAAAAATAAATAAATAATCATTAGTCAATCACACCCCCCATAGTAACTCCCAGATTAGGGAGTGTGGAGGGGGCCCAGATCCACATTGTTCTAAGGCTTTTCAACTTTTATTGTAAATTATAATTTCACATTTTACCCTTTCTGACAGTTCTTATTATTGATCTAAGAATAATTGACTGTGCCACTATGACTCACCTTTTTCCAAGGTAGTTTACCTCCAGGTAGTTTTAAGCTATCTTGGTGTTTTCAGCTATAAAAAGCAAAGTAGCAGTTCCTCTTAAAAGACTTTCCTCTTCGTCTAATTAGGAATAAATAGTAACTTATCTTAGATGCAAAATTCATTCAAAGACCCGTGCTAACATTTTTAAATATCTGCTAGCCGTAATAAAGAAATCAATGTGCTTTAAGTTCTTAGCTTCCACAATTTAGCCCAAATATTTGCCCTGGCATGCTTATATTGGTCCAAGCAAGCATTAGGTCATAGCATATTCCTCTTCCTTATTTAAAAGTGTTCTTATCTTTCTCAGCATTCCTTAAGTTACTTCCTCCTTCCTTTGTTCTCCTCTACCTTTGCCTCTTTTAAAAAGTTCTAAGTTGCTAGCCAATTGGGGCAAATACAGAATGTGACCTCCCGTTCCAGCCAATGGAAACCGGACACACCAGTAGAGTGGATGTGTCAGGTTATCAATGACGCTCTCGCCTTTGCTGGGTGTACTCTTCTGGCAAAACGGCTGGTGAGTGTACCCTTTCTGCAGGAAGTAAAAACAGCCTTACTAAATAAATTAATGTTCAAGTGCTGTTTCTTTACGGCAGCGGGGAACAAGCATTTCAAACACAGCTATCCTAGGACACACTCCCCACATGTGTGAGTCCTGGAATTCCACCTTAGGAGTTCATTTATGAATTTAGATTACGGCTCAAATCCCAGATAACACGTAGATATACCTAGGGACATTCAACCTTAGTGTGAATGGGTCATTTCTGGGGTGCAAACGGAACGGCTGGAGAAGGAATCCTCTTAAGACACAGTACAATGTCTTAGTCCTTACCCGCAGCCCTGGAGGAAGCTACAAAAGAGGAGGAATTCAAAGTCAACCTCACAGTTTCACCCAAAATTGGCCTTGGATAGCACAATATTAAAATGTCTCAGTTTAACCTACCTCTTTAATGATTAAATCATGGTTTCCCTTCAAAAACTCCACCTAATTCTGTGATCTCTGATTATAGAATCAACAGGCCACACTTCCCATGGCCTACTAAATTCAGATCAACAACAAAAGCGACGTATCACATTACAGATGATTTAGAAAACAAGAAAGTGGGGAAAGATCACTCAGACTTTCATGGTGCTCATGCAATGTTATTGCCATTTTGGTGGCAATCTTTCCAGTCTTGTTTCCTTTATTCTTGCTATTTTGGCTATACATAATGATTTTTTCAGATAGTTGAAACTTCCTACATACTAAATTTTGTGTCCTGCCTTTTTATTACTTATAAGCATTTTCCTCTGTTGCTGCAGTGTCTTTCTTTAATAAAGATATATTGTGTAGCTGGATCATATTAGCTATTATGTTTTGTTTTTGTTTTGAGACAGGGTTGCTCTCTGTCACCCAGGCTGCAGTACAATGGCATAATCTCCACTCACTGCAACCTCTGCCTCCCAGATTCAAGCGATTCTCCTGCCTCAGCTTCCCGAGTATCTGGGATTACAGGCGCACACCACCATGCCTGGCTAATTTTTCTATTTTTAGTAGAGATGGGGTTTCACCATGTTGGACAGGCTGGTCTCGAACTCCTTACCTCAAGTGATCCGCCCGCCTTGGCCTCCCAAAGTGCCCAGAGCCACTGTGCCCTGCTGATATTAGCCATTACTTTCAATGGCAAAAACTGCGATTACTTTTGCACCAATCTAATAATTTTCTTAACCATTTCCATATGGTGGACATCCTTGTTGTTAATGAATCATGATGTTCTAAATTGCTTTCCAAAAATTATTCTAATGTATAATTAGCAATGTATGAATTAATCTACTTTACTATATTTTTGCCCAAATTTGCAGAATATATTTTTTAATTTTCCAATAGACAAATTTTCTTTTCTTTTCTTTTCTTTTTTGAGATGCAGTGTCTCTCTGTCGCCCAGGCTGGAGTGCAGTAGGGTGATCTCGGCTCATTGCAAGCTCCACCTCCCGGGTTCACGCCATTCTCCTGCCTCAGCCTCCCAAGTAGCTGGGACTACAGGCACTCACCACTACGCCTGGCTAATTTTTTGTATTTTTAGTAGAGACGGGATTTCATCGTGTTAGCCAGGATGGTCTCGATCTCCTGACCTTGTGATCCGCCTGCCTTGGCCTCCCAAAGTGCTGGGACTACAGGTGTGAGCCACCATGCCTGGCCTAGACAAATTTAATGTACCTCATTTAATGTGTATTTCTCTGATTACGAAGGGCCTGGACACTTTTCCATGTTTATTATTTCATTTCCCCATTTGTGAATTAGCTTGTTCATCATCTCTTGACTCATTTAGCCACTGAATGAATATCAATGGTTTTTACCTTCCTATACAAGCTCTTCATATAATGAAATCATGAACTTTTTGTCATATATCCTTCAAATCGTTGGTTTTAGTTTTGTTTTATGTACAAGTTACCCACGTTTGATGTACAAAAGTTCCCCAATTTTACGTAACTAAATGTCATTCTTCCTTTTTATTCTGATCTAAATTTAGAAAGTTAACCTCTAGCAATAGAATAGTCAGTCTTTTCTTTTTCTTATCATTATATAATTCCTTATTTAAATTTTACCTTGGTTTTTAAGGTGTGGTAGGCTCACTTTTTGCAGTATATTTCCTTCTAAGAATGAAATTAGAATAGCAGCAGAGATCACCCACTGAAGAAATAGCAGGCCAGGCATGGTGGCTCATGCCTGCAATCCCAACACTTTGGGAGGCCAAGGCGGGCGAATCACCTGAGGTCAGGAGTTTGAGACCGGCCCGGCCAACATGGTGAACTCCTGTCTCCATTAAAAATACAAAAAATTGCCGGGCGTGGTGGCGCATACCCATGGTCCCTCTTCTCGGGAGGGTGAGGCAGGAGAATCGCTTGAACCAGGGAGGCAGAGGTTGCAGTGAGCCGAGATCACACCACTACACTCCATCCTGGGCAACAGATGGAGACTCTGTCAAAAAATAAAAAGGAAAGAAAAAAAAAA
The DNA here is from genome assembly GCF_002776525.5 of Piliocolobus tephrosceles. Classification (NCBI taxonomy): domain Eukaryota; kingdom Metazoa; phylum Chordata; class Mammalia; order Primates; family Cercopithecidae; genus Piliocolobus; species Piliocolobus tephrosceles. The sequence continues at coordinate 55,778,954 of NC_045448.1, read as the reverse complement.
AGGAAAAAGGGAGGGAAGGAAGGAAGGAGGAAAGGAAGGGAGGAAAAAGTGAAACCTGTCTCAAAAAAAAAAAAGGCAATAACTAGTTAACGGGTCATACATAATATAATTTCCTTCTTTTTTGAGACGGAGTCTCGCTCTGTCGCCCAGGCTGGAGTGCAGTGGCACAATCTCAGCTCACTACAAGCTCCGCCTCCTGGGTTCACGCCATTCTCCTGCCTAAGCCTCCCAAGTAGTTGGGATTACAGGCGCCCGCCACCACACCCAGCTAATTTTTTATATTATTTAGTAGAGACGGGGTTTCACCGTGTTAGCCAGGATGGTCTCGACTCCCTGACCTCATGATCCGCCTGCCTCAGCCTCCCAAAGTGCTGGGATTACAGGCATGAGCCACTGCACCCGGCCCCAATTTCCTTCTAATTAAACCATAAAATAGGTAAACACATTGCTTGCCTGTCTGGGAAAACACTAGTTTCATGCAATGTGAACAAAACCTACATAGTAGATGACAACTGGGTTAAGCAAAGAAGGAGCATGTTTTTTTTCTTTTCTGTTCACTTTAAAACACCCATTTAAAATTCTGTGGTTATAAGGAAGCTTTACCTTGGACAAGCACTGTTTACAGAAGACACAGCTGAGCCCTAGGCTGTGCTATAAACTCCCAATGTGTAACTCCTGAGAGCCACAATTACTGCAATTCAGGAAGCGTGCAGGAGGAGGTCAGGTGAGCAAGTCCTGCCCTGAGTTGTTCTTTAAATCAGACTTAATTTTCTGGGTCTACCTAAACCACTAAATTAATGAATAGAGTCATATATTCAGGGGTTTTTACGTTTGTTTTTCGTTTTTCGTTTTTGTTTTGAGATGGAGTCTTGTCACCCAGGCTGGAGTGCAGTGGTGCAATCTCAGCTCACAGCAACCTCCACCTCACTGGTTCAAGTGATTCTCCCACCTCAGCCTTCCAAGTAGCTGGAATTACAGGTGCCCGCCACCATGCCTGGCTAATTTTTGTATTTAGTAGAGATGGGGTTTCACCGTGTTAGTGAGGCTGGTCTCAAACTCCTGACCTCAGGTGATCCACCCGCCTCGGCCTCCCAAAGTGCTGGGATTACAGGCGTGAGCCACTGCACCTGGCCATATATTCAATATTATTACAGGGACTGCAGGTGGTTCTCATAGCAACCCAAGAAAACTGACTTCCACACAAAAGTACTATAACAGAGATATTTTTCCTGCTTTGCATGTATGGACTACAGATATTTTAAGTTGTGGATTTCAGTGACTGGTTCGACTGGATTAGGTTTGTGGGAACGACATGGGAATTTCTGTCCTAGTCTTACTGGCCAAGCGAAATTTCCTGTGATTTTAATGCTTTAATTAACTTGCAAGTAAAATATATTTGCATAAATTTTAATAAAAATATTGAGATCAGAAATCACATATTATTCCCCTATCCCTGCTGGATGGATTTACCTACTGATGGTAAATGTTGATTTGAGTAAATGTCAATAAATATATTTTGGAATGTGTTGGCTTTAAGAACAAAAAGGGTCAGTTCAATTAAAAACAAACTCATAGGCTGGGCGCGGTGGCTCAAGCCTGTAATCCCAGCACTTTGGGAGGCCGAGGCGGGCGGATCATGAGGTCAGGAGATCGAGACCATCCTGGCTAACACCGTGAAACCCCGTCTCTACTAAAAAATACAAAAAACTAGCCGGGCGACGTGGCGGGCGCCTGTAGTCCCAGCTACTCGGGAGGCTGAGGCAGGAGAATGGCCTAAACCCAGGAGGCGGAGCTTGCAGTGAGCTGAGATCCGGCCACTGCACTCCAGCCTGGGCGGCAGAGCGAGACCCCGTCTCAAAAAAAAAACAAAACAAAACAAAACAAAAACTCATATTCAGTATTTTTCCCAAACATAAAATAGTGTCTTTTCTAACAAGTTGCATGCATTTTTTTTTTTTTTTTTTTTTTTTTGAGACGGAGTCTCACTCTGTTGCTCAGGCTGTAGTGCAGTAATGCAATCTGGGCTCACTGCAACCTCTGCCTCCTGGGTTCAAGCGATTCTCCTGCCTCAGCCTCCTGAGTAGCTGGGATTACAGGCACCTGCCATTGTGTCACCTAGCTAATTTTTGTATTTTTAGTAGAGATGGGGTTTCACCGTGTTAGCCAGGATGGTCTTGATCTCCTGACCTCATGATCCACCCGCCTCAGCCTCCCAAAGTGCTGGGATTACAGGCGTGAGTCACTGCACCCAGCCCTCTATTTCTTTAAATAAATGTTTTAATATTACACTTTAAAAATAAAGACAAGTTAACAATATATATATAGTTAAAAAAATTAGACCACATATGAAGATACAAAAATTTAAATCACAGGTGTATAAAAATATTCACATTGCACACATAATGTACATACTCTAATGCTGTTTATTTCTAAAAGAGTGTTTTGTTTTGTTTTGTTTTGAGACAAGGTCTTGCTCTGTGTTGCCCAGGCTGGAATGCAGTGATGTGATCATAGCTTACTGCAGCCTTGACCTCCTGGGCTCAAGCAATTCTCCCACCTCAGCCTTCCAAGTATATGGGACTACAGGCACACACCACTGCACTCAACTAATTTTGTATATTTTTAGTTTTTGTAGAGATGGGGGTCTCCCTATGTTGCTCAGGCTGGTAATGCTACTTATTTCTAATTTTTCTGATCAAGACAGAATTATATATTTTATAATCTGCTTTTCTGTTTTCATCTAAGAGTCCATGTCAACAGATCTACTTTATTACTTATAATGGCCTAATAATATTCCATTTACGTATCCAACTCCAAATTTGGAAATATCCAATGTCCAATGACCTAAGTGTTAGTAATTTCCAAATTTTCAATATAATTACAAATAAGGCTATGATAAGTGTATTTCTCTGTCTCGGCATATGTGTGTGTATATATATATATACACACACACATATATACACACACATATATACGCACATACATGCACATATATATACACACATATATGCATAATTATTTCATGTATTCCTTAGAATACCAATAATCTGCAAAATTACACAGTTTACACATTTTTTTGGTTGTTTTGTTTTGTTTTGTTTTGTGAGACAGGGTCTCCCTCTGTCACTCACGCTGGATTGCAGTGGCATTATCTTGGCTCACTGCAACCTCAGCCTCCCACGTGATCCTCTCACCTCAGCCTCCCAAGTAGCTGGGACTACAGGTACACACCACTATGCCCGGCTAATTTATATATTTTTAGTAGAGACTGGGTTTCGCCATTTTGGCCAGGCTAGTCTTGAACTCCTGGCTTCAAGTGATCCTTCCGCCTTGGCCTCCCAAAGTGCTGGGATTATAGGCATGAGCCACTGCACCTGGCCAATGTCCATTATATATTGTTGAAAAGGCAAAAGGCAGCATTTGCTGTATGAATCCCATTTATATAAGATTGTATGCATATATATATATATATTTATTATTATAATAATTATTTGAGGCAAAGTCTTGCCCTATTGCCCAGGCTGGAGGGCAGTGGCACAATCTCGGCTCACTGCAACCTCTGCCTCGTGGGTTCAAGCAATTCTGCCTCAGCCTTCCGAGTGGCTGGGATTACAGGCAGCCGCCACCACACCTGGCTAATTTTTGTATTTTTAGTAGAGACGGGGTTTCACCATGTTGGCCAGGCTGGTCTTGAACTCCTGACCTCAGGTGATCCACCTGCCTTAGCCTTCCAAAGTGCTGGGATTACAGGCTTGAACCACCAATATACATTGTATCTGTAGGTATATTTATGCATGTTTTAGGATCTCAATCTTCCTTCCTTCCTTCCTTCCTTCCTTCCTTCCTTCCTTCCTTCCTTCCCTCCCTCCCTCCCTCCTTCCTTCCCTCCCTCCCTCTCTCCATATTTTTTCCTTCCTTCCTCCCTCTCTCCTTTCCTTCCTTCCTTCCTTTTAGAGTCAGGGTCTCACTCTGTCACTCAGGCTGGAGTGCAGTGGCATGATCATAGCTCACTGTAAGCTCGAAATCCTGGCTTCAAGTGATTCTCCCACCTTGGCCTCCAGGGTAACATAGAACTGCAGGTGCATACCACCACGCCCAGTTAATTTTTTTTTTTTTTTTTTTTTTTTTGTAGAGAAGGGTCTTCCCATGTTGCCCAGGTCTCAAACTCCTGGTCTCAAGCAATCCTTTGGCCTCAGCCTCCCAAAGTGCTGGTATTACAGGTGTGAGCCACTGCGTCTGGTCCTTTCTTTTTTAAATCAACTTTTTTTGTTTGTTTGAGACAGAGTTTCGCTCTTGTTGCCCAGGCTGGAGTGCAGTGGTGTGATCTCGGCCCACCAAAAACTCCGCCTCCCAGGTTCAAGCGATTCTCCTGCCTCAGCCTCCCAAGTAGCTGGGATTACAGGCATGTGCCACAATGCCAGGCTAATTTTGTATTTTTAGTAGAGATGGGGTTTCTCCATGTTGGTTAGGCTGGTCTTGAACTCCTCACCTCAGGTGATCCTCCTACCTTGGCCTCCCAAAGTGTTGGGATTACAGGCGTGAGCCACTGCACCCAGCAATCAACCTTTTAATTTTGGAATAATTTTAGATTGCAGAAAAGTTGCTGAGATAGTGGAGAGTTCCCACATGCCCTTTACCCAATTTTGTTAACATCTTACATTAACCATGATACACTTGTGAAAATTAAGAAATTAACATTGAGGTATTACTGTTAACTAAACTACAGGCATTATTCAGATTTTACCAGTTTTCCCACTAATGTGCTTTTCTGTTACAGGATTCTATCCAGGATACCATATTGCATTGAGTTGTTATGTCTCCTTAGTCTCTTCTGATCTGTAACAGTTTCTGAGTCCTTTCTTGCTTTTCCTAACCTTGACAGTTTTGAAGAGTACTGGTCAGGTACTTTGTAGAAAATTGGTTTCTCTGATGTTTTCCCCATGATTAGAGTAGGGTTGTGGGTTTTTGAAAAGGACATTACAGGGGTAAAGTGTCCTCATCACATCATTTCGGGGGGAGGGGTCTATGATATTAACAAGACATTGCAGGTGATGTTCACCTTGATCACTTGGTTAATGCATTGTCTGCCAAGTTTCTCCACTGTAAAGTTATTAATTTCCCCTTTCCATACCGTGTTTTTTTTTTTTTCTTCTGAGACGGAATCTTGCTTTGTCGCCCAGGCTCCAGTGCAGTGGCACTCGGCTCACCACAACCTCCACCTCCTGGGTTCAAGTGATTCTCCTGCCTCAGCCTCCTGAGTAGCTGGGATTACAGGTGCATGCCACCATGCCTGGCTAATTTTTAGGAGAGACAGGGTTTCACCATGTTGGTCAGGCTGGTCTCAAACTCCTGACCTCGTGATCCACCCGCCTTAGCCTCCCAAAGTGCTAGGATTACAGGCGTCAGCCACTGCGCCCAGCCTCCATACGGTATTCTTCAGAAGCAAGTTAGTAAGTCCAGCCAACACTAAGGTGGAGAGGAATTAATCTTCACTTCCTAGTGAAGGTTTTATATATATGTATATATATAAAAAATTTGGAATTCTTCTGTAAGGAAGATTTGTTCCTTCTCTATGTATTTATTCTATTATTTATTTATATTAGCATGAACATATGTATACTTAGTTGATACTTTTGGTTATAATCCAGTACTGTTATTTTGCTGCTCAAATACTTCCAGCTTTGGCCATTGGGAGCTCTTTCAGGTTGGCTTCTCTGTTCCTTTAACTGTTTTCATTCTCTCTCTCTCGCTCTTTTTTTTTTTTTTTTTTTGCCACTTTCTGTATTTTGGTATATTGCTTTAATTTTCTGCATTAGCATGATTAGAAAATCTTAATGATTAGAACATTAGAGGAACATAGAGGCATAGATGGTTATTTTCACCTTAATATTGTGGAAAAAAGACCTGGCAACTACTTTGATGGTTTACCAACTGATTTCTGCTTGTTTCTCAACTGCCTTGCAAGGCAAGTAAGACAGCAAAGAATTACTTCTCACAGAAATTAAACTTCAGTAGATATCTGTGAGTGGTAGGTAAAATGATAGCAATTGGAATAAACTTCAATAGTTTTCAAGTGTTGTGCATGTTAGGTTCAGTTAAAAAAATTTCCAGGCCCAGTGCAGTGGCTCACACCTGGAATTCTAGCACTTTGGGAGGCCGAGGCAGGAATATCACTTGAAGTCAGGAGTTCAAAACTGGGCAGGCCAATTGTACTAAAAATACAAAAAAATTAGCCAGGCATGGTGGTAGACACCTGTAATCCCAGCTACTCTGGAAGCTGAGGCAGGAGAATCATTTGAACGTGGGAGGCGGAGGCTGCAGTGGGCTGAGATTGTGCCATTCAACCTGGGCAACAGAGTGACATCCTATCTCAAAAAAAGAAAAAAAAAAAATGTCCAGGAGAGGAATTTGCATTAAATCACTCAGTAACACCGATTGCACACCTTTGTAGTAGGCATTGGGAAGGTGGGGGAAAAAAAGAGGGTGGTAGGTTGGGGTGGGGGCATGAGTTAGGAGGTAAGATGATGGCAAGTATGCTTTTGAGTAATGAACTTCTGTACCATACCAATTACCTAGGGGAGTGGTAGATCTTAAGGACAAAGATTAATTGATTGATTTTGTTTTCTTCTCAAATTCCTTTTACCAAAAGACAGAGATAATAAAACAATATTTATATTTGAGAGGTGGTGATGGTTGTGGTCAAAAGGACCAGCTGAAAGACATAATGTCCAAGCAAGGTGAGGGAAAGCTCTGGGGGCAGGCTGTAATAACCATAACAGCAAACACTTACAATGAACCAGGCACTATTTATCAACAGTTTATCAACCCATTAAAAGCTTATTACACCCGGGTGCAGCAGCTCATGCCTGTAATCCCAGCACTTTTGGAGGCTGAGGTGGGCAGTCACCTGAGGCCAGGAGTTCGAGACCAGCCTGGCCAACATGGTGAATTAGCAGGGTGTGGTGGTGTGTGCCTATAATCTCAGCTAGGCGAGAGGCTGAGGGGGGAGAATCACTTGAACCCAGGAGGCGGAGGTTGGTTGCAATGAGCCGAGATCGCGCCACTGCGCTCCAGCTTGGGCGACACAGTGAGACTATCTCAAAAAAACAAAAAACAGTCTGGGAGCGGGGGCTCACGCCTGTAATCCCAGCACCTTGGGAGGCCGATGTGGGCGGATCACCTGAGATAGGGAGTTCGAGACCAGCCTGACCAACATGGAGAAACTCCGTCTTTACTAAAAATACAAAATTAGCCAGACGTGGTGGCGCATGCCTGTAATCCCAGCTACTCGGGAGGCTGAGGCAGGACAATCGCTTGAACCCGGGAGGCAGAGGTTGCGGTGAGCCGAGATCGCACCATTGCACTCCAGCTTGGGCAACAAGAGAGAAACTCTGTCTCAAAAACAAAAAGAAACAAAAACAAAACAAAAACCTTATTACAATCCTGTGAACTAGCTACTGTCATTACTATAATGTAGATGAACAAACTGGGACATGGACAGTTGACAAAACATCCCCAACTACACACTAGGAATGAGCTGGGATAGGAAATCAGACACTCTGACTCTATTACTCCAAATGCCATACACACGAGCTGACTTCGGAAAAAAGAGAAAGTACTGTTCACACAATACTAACTGGTTCTAGGGCCACTGTTTCCTTGCATTTCTTTTTTCCTTCTTGTTAGGAACATGTATCTTTGAAGGAGGTATCATTTCTCCCACAGCTCTCCATTTAACGTTCCCTCGGTGCAAGCATCACCGAGGCCACACATAGCCCCAGAGTAGAAGTAAATTTGCTTCCTAGAAACCCTCACTGTATCCAGATTCTCTCCCAGAGGAGCCATCAGTTCTCACGGGTGGCACTTTTTTCTCCAACTGATTACACTTTTTTTCTGTACCAGTTAATTTTTCCAACTTCTAACTGAATAAAGGCAGTTTTCTTTAAAAAAAAAAAGCGAAAAACGGAAAGGAAGGAAGAGGAAAGAAAGGAAGGAAGAAAGGAAAGAAACGAGAGGGACAGAAAGAGAAAAAGGAAAGAGAGAAAGAAAGGAAAGGAAAACAAGAAATGGAAGGGACCTGCAGAAACGATTCACCACGCGCGGCTGACCCTGGGAGACGCCACAGGTTGAACGAGTGCCTCCCAGGCTGAACGCCCGCCGCGGACACCGCAGACAGTTCCACCCGCGGCGGCTACAGCGACTCTTCTGAATTCCGGAAAGAACCTTTTCCAGCGGGACCGGAAGCCCGGCGGGGACCGTAGTGGGGACGGACTGACCTACCGACCGTTCTTCCGGGTCCGGAAGGTGATCTCCACCCGTGCTCAGAATCCAGGGGTCTGGGACTGTAGGTAGGAGTTAAGTGGGTAGGGTCGCTTAACCAGGGTTGTCAGGTGTGGGTGGTGTGTGTTGTTTCTCCTCACGTGTCAGTGGCACAAACCACGCGAACTCATAAATATTGTGCGTTCGGAAGCCTTTCCAAGATGCATTTAATCCCTGCGTAAGCCCACGTTAAGCATTCACGAAGGCATGTGCTCTGTTCTCTCGGAAGCGGCCGGCCGGCTTCCCCTCGTCGGGCGCCGCTGCGGGTGCAGGTCCTCAAGTCCCAGCCTCCCATGGGCCCAAGGCCGTCTGGGCTCCAATTTGAGGCGAAGCCACCCCAGTTTCCTAATTTTTCTGCAGTGATTTATTTTTACCTTTCAGGTAAGTTCGGAAGCTTCCAGCTCACTTTCAGACATTTTCACTAACGCAACTACGTATTTGCAACATACTTTTTTCAGATTCCTTGACAAGAATATCCTAGTGACCAAACAACTTACTGGGAGTCAGAACGTCTGGGTTCTAGTCTTGACTGCCATTAACTGGCGGTATGACACTGGAGACGCCTTTTTGACCCCTCTGGATTTCTGTTTCCTTTTCTGTAAAATGAGGAGCTTGGAATAAGTGACAAATTTCCTTCCAGTTTTGATATTTGGGTTATTGCCTCCAATATATCTTTCCAGTTACTGCCTCAATTACATATCTGTGCTTTGGTTAATATCTTGTAGTGTCCTTCCTCCCATTCCATTAATCTGTGCTCTTCTCAAATCTGGTTTCATACTCGTTTAAAAATTATTTTCTCAAGGAATCCTGTGTTTCCCGAGCACTCTACTTTTGGTCCAGGGGCACAACCGTAAGTATGTGCCATTCTTAAAAGTATTTAATGTGTGTAAATACTATTGAATGAATTTCAAATTTTTTTTTTTTTTTTCTTTGGACAGAGTCTCACGCTGTCGCCCAGGCTGGAGTGCAGTGGCGCGATCTCGGCGCACTGCAATCTCTGCCTCCTGGGTTCAAATGATTCTCCTGCTTCAGTCTCCCAAGTCGCTGAGATTACAGGCGCCCGCTACCACGCCCGGCTAATTTTTGTACTTTTAGTAGAGATGGGGTTTCACCATGCTGGCCAGTCTCTTGAACTCCAGACCTCAGGTGATCCGCCCGCCTCGGCCTCCCAAAGTGCTAGGATTACAGGCATAAGCCACTACGCCCGGCCTGAATTTCTAAATCTTAATGTGTTTATTTCGTTGGCATTAAGTCAGATTTTTCCTTGATCTTTACTTGAATAAGCCTTTTAAGGTAAAATGCTTGCTCGATTACACACACATACGCAACCTCTTAATTGTCTGAAGGTAAACAAGTTAATGACTTGTGAATATTTTTAACTTATAAGCAATGAATCCTCAAAGCTTATAAGCCAGTACTGAAACTTGTGATATGGTTTTAAAATAGCTGATGATGAAGTATTTACATTATCCCATTTTCTCCTCATAGTCTTGTAATAGGAAGGACAGATATTCAAACACTTATTTATTTATTTATTTATTTTTTAACAGAGATCCAGAAAATGAGGCCCATAGGAAACAAGTGACTTGCTGAGTCCAGATAACACTATCAGAGTGAGTGTCCAGGTAAGTTTCCTTTGTTGCCCAGTAAGATACTTTCTTCACTATACTGTGCTTGTTTCAGTTACCATTTATTTTCTTTCTTTTAAAAAGTATTCTGTATAGGCCAGGCACGGTGGCTCACGCCTGTAATCCCAGCACTTTTTGGGAGGCCAAGGTGGGTGGATCACCTGAGGTCAGGAGTTCAAGACCAGCCTGACCAACATGGTGAAACCCCGTCTCTACTAAAAATACAAAAAAATTAGCCGGCTGTGCTGGCAGGTGCCTGTAATCCCAGCTACTTGGGAGGCTGAGGCAGGAGAATCCCTTGAACCCAGGAGGTGGAGGTTGCAGTGAGCCGAGATTGCACCATTGCACTCCAGCCTGGGCAACAAGAGCAAAACTCCATCTCAAAAAAAAAAATTTCAGTATATTCTATTTACCATGTCAGAACCATAAATTTACTATGTTAGAACCATAAAATACACTTTGGGAATATTGGTTGAAATGTAACATTTAGGCTAGCCATGGTGGCTCACACCTGTAATCCCAGCATTTTGGGAGGCTAAGGCAGGTGGATCACCTGAGGTCAGGAGTTTGAGACTAGCCTGGCCAACATGGTAAAACCTGGCGTCCACTAAAAATACAAAAATTAGCTGGACACAGTGGTGCACACCTGTAGTTCAAGCTACTTAGGAGGCTAAGGCTGAAGAATCGCTTGAACCTGGGAGTCAGAGGTTGCAGTGGGCTGAGATCACACCACTGAACTCCAGCATGGGCAACAGAGCGAGACTCCATCTCAAAAAAAAAAAAAAAAGAAAGAAATGTAACATTTAATGTCTAGTTGTCTAGCAAAGATCACCCATCCAGAGCCTTGATTTCTTTGGTCATATCAAATAACTATTATCATTTGTGAACGATTTTAAAGAACATCTAGTAGAAAATATAAATATATTTATATAATATATATGTATATAAATATAAAATATAAGCATATTGTAGAAATGCCATATTATAAGAGAAATCATTTAAAAAAAAATATTTTTTTGAGACAGAGTCACGCTCTGTCTGCCAGGCTGGAGTGCAGTGGTGCAATCTCGGCTCAGTGCAACCTCTGTCTCCCAGGTTCAAGCAATTCTCCTGCCTCAGCCTCCCGAGTAGCTGGGACTACAGGCATGTGCCACCACGCCCAGGTAATTTTTTTGTATTTTTAGTAGAGATGGGATTTCACCACATCAGTCAGCCTGGTGTCGAACTCCTGACCTCAAATGACCTGCCTGCCTTGGCCTCCCAAAGTGCTGAGATTATAGGCATGAGCCACTGTGCCTGGCCAAAAATTTTAAAACTTTGTAAAAGTTTATAATTTTGTTCAAGATAGCTTTATATGTATTTTTATTAGAGATGAGGTTTCACCACGTTGGCCAGGCTAGTCTCAAACTCCTGACCTCAGGTGATCTGCCCACGTCGATCTCCCAAAGTGCTGGAATTACAGGCATGAGCCACCATACCCGGCCGGAAAACGTGTTCTTTTTACATTGTTTTTGTCGTTCCTGCCCCTAAAAACTGAAAAGCAAAGCCATAGAAATGCAGTCTTGAGAGCAGAGGCAGTAGAGGCCACTGGGAGGAAAAGAACTATTACTAATGAGTTCTGTTACAGTTTTCTCTCAAAAAACTCTTCTTTCATTCTAAGAATAATACTCAAAAGGCATTATTCAATAAATATTGGGTGTCTTCTTCCTACTATAAAGCATCTTTTTTTAGGGGGTGAGATGGGAAGATGGAGAAATGTTAAGAATTGAAAGACAATTCCAACTAGATGAAGTATGTGCAAAGTTTCAGAGATGAGATGACAAACCATCAGAGATTATAGGTGAGTTATAATAACAAAAGCTTGAGAGGTAGGAGTGTAGCGACTCTAAGAGTGTAAGAAATAAAGTAAGGCTGGGCATGGTGGCTCATGCCTGTAATCCTAGCACTTTGGGAGACCAGGGTGGATCACTGGATCCCAGGAGTTTGAGACCAGCCTAGACAACATGGTGAAACACCATCTCTACCAAAAAAACAAACAAAAAATTGTCTGGGCATAGTGGTGGGCACCTCTAGTCCCAGCTATTAGGGAGGCTGAGGTGAGAGGATGACCTAAGCCTAGGAGGTCGAGGCTGCAATGAGCTGTGATCACACCACTGCATTCCAGCCTCCAGCTTGGACGATAGAGTGAGACCCGGTTTCATAAAAGAAGTTTCAGGGTGTTTAACAGAAAGGTGATCATTTCAAATTTGCACTTCAGAAAAATTACTCTACTTGTGATTTGGTTAGTTGATATTTCAAGAGTGAAAAAAGAGCCTTTTACAAGTTGTTATTGTATTTCAATTCTATCATAGTAGTAACATTAACAGTAATAATAATAGCTAGTATGAGGCCGGGCGCAGTGGCTCAAGCCCGTAATCCCAGCATTTGGGAGGCCGAGGCGGGCAGATCACGAGGTCAGGAGATCGAGACCATCCTAGCTAACACAGTGAAATCCCGTCTCTACTAAAAAATACAAAAAACTAGCCGGGCGAGGTGGCAGCGCCTGTAGTCCCAGCTACCCAGGAGGCTGAGGCAGGAGAATGGCATGAACCCGGGAGGTGGAGCTTGCAGTGAGCTGAGATCTGGCCACAGCACTCCAGCCTGGGTGACAAAGCGAGACTCCGTCTCAAAAAAAAAAATAATAATAATAATAATAATAGCTGGTATCTAGAGAGTACTTGGTATGGAATCCCGTCTCTTGATGAGACTGAGTTTTTTCCGGGCAGGAACCCAGTTTTACTTGTTGTAAGTCTAGTGAGCTAAGTGTAGCCCAGTGCTATGCATATAGTAAATATCCAATTAATATTTGCTAACTTGATTTGAATATTATTTTAAAACCTTTTTTTTTTTTCCAGGAGAAACATGAACCAGAAGCTACTGAAATTGGAGAATTTGCTACGATTTCACACTATTTATAGGCAACTGCACAGTCTGTGTCAAAGAAGAGCATTAAGACAGTGGAGGCATGGGTTTTCATCTGCTTACCCTGTGTGGACAGCTCAGCTGTATGCCTGGCCCTGGCCAACAGAAATGCTCACTGGGGCTGCTTTATCTCAGTATAGGCTTCTAGTAACAAAAAAGGTAGTTATAGTTTTCTTTTCTTTTTTTTTTTTTTTTTCGAGACGGAGTCTCAACCTGTCACCCAGGCTGGAGTGCAGAGGCGCGATCTCGTCTCACTGCAACCTACGCCTCCTGGGTTTAAGTGATTCCTGCCTCAGCCTCCTGAGTAGCTGGGATTACAGGCATGAGCCACCGTGCCCGGCATAGTTACAGATTTCTGTAAGTTATTTTATTATTTGATCTAAAATAAAAGTGCCTAGAACCATGAGTAGAAATCCATTTGAGTATTTTATCATTTACAGAATATTTATTACTTAATGCTATATTCCAAGCAATAGCGCTTTGTGAGAAAGGGAAGTTCTGGTTAATTGTGTGGTGCTGATGAATTTGGTTCCTTGGAAATCAGCGTGCAACAGTGAATTAAGGATGTAGGATTTTAATTTTAGCCTAAGCTTTAACTACTTATGGGAGTGTTTGTTGGTGAAATAGTAGCTATGGTCAGACACGGTGGCTCATGCCTGTAATCCTAGCACTTCTGGAGGCCAAGGCAAGCGGATCACAAGGTCAAGAGTTTGAGACCAGCCTGGCCAACATGGTGAAACCCTGTCTCTACTAAAAATACAAAAATTAGCCGGGCATGGTGGCGCATGCCTGTAGTCCCAGCTACTCAGGAGGCTGAGGCAGGAGAATCGCTCAAACCTGAGAGTTGTAGGTTGCAGTGAGCTGAGACCACGCCACTGCACTCCAGCCTGGGCAACAGAGTGAGAGACTCCATCTCAAAAAAAAAACCAAAAAACAAAAGAAATACAAAAACTAGTTGGGCATGGTGGTGCACACCTGTAATCCCAGCTACTGGGGAGGCTGAGGCAGGAGAATGGCTTGAACCCAGGAGGTGGAGGTTGTAGTGAGCTGAGATCGGATGAGATCTGGATGACAGAGCAAGACTCTGTCTCAAAAAAAAAAAAAAAAAGAACAAAAGAAATAGTAGCTATGATTGTGGTAGATATTTCAGAATAAATCTAAATTGTCACTTAAGTTTTTTCTTCCTTTTTGTTTATATGTTCTGATTTTTTTAATAGGAAGAAAGACCATGGAAATCTCAGTTATCTTCAACAAAATCTAAAAAGGTGGTAGAAGTATGGATTGGAATGACTGTTGAGGAACTGGCCAGGGCAATGGAAAAAAACACAGGTGAGTCAGATATTTTTACAAAGCAAAATATGGGAATGTTGGAAGACCAGGCATTTTATTTGCAATGAGATTAAGGCATTTAAAGATTAAAAACTAGACTGGTACTTAAAAAATATATTAAATTGGCCGGGCGCGGTGGCTCAAGCCTGTAATCCCAGCACTTTGGGAGGCCGAGATGGGCGGATCACGAGGTCAGGAGATCGAGACCATCCTGGCTAATATGGTGAAACCCCGTCTCTACTAAAAAATACAAAAATCTAGCCGGGTGAGGTGGCGGGCGCCTGTAGTCCCAGCTACTCGGGAGGCTGAGGCAGGAGAATGGCGTAAACCCGGGAGGCGGAGCTTGCAGTGAGCTGAGATCCGGCCACTGCACTCTAGCCTGGGCAACAGAGCGAGACTCCGTCTCGGAAAAAAAAAAATATATATATATATATTAAGTCATCATAATATTCTTCATTTTAAGTCATAATCCCTAGTTTCTTGACTCTGCCAAATGTAGTTCTCCAAGATTTTGCTTTTAATTAAAGTGGAAAAGATTTTCTTATATGAATTAAGTTTTCTTTCTTGGAAGTTTTGTGGGCTATTAGAATAAATCCAAGGAATGTTTTTAGACTGAGGGTCTATACTTATACTCATATACTTTCTCTTTGTTTTTCTATAATTTTCTATATCTTCTTCCTTTTTTTTTTTTTTCAGTTTTTTTTTTGAGAAAAGGTCTTGCTTTGTCCAGTATAGTGGCACAATCATGGCTCACTGCTGCAGCCTTGGCCTCCTGGGCTCAAACAGTCCTTCAGCCTCAGCCTCCTGAGTAGCTGGGACTACAGGCATGTGCCACTATGTCCAGCTAATTTTTTATTTTTTGTAGAGACAGAGTC
Source organism: Piliocolobus tephrosceles (assembly GCF_002776525.5). Classification (NCBI taxonomy): domain Eukaryota; kingdom Metazoa; phylum Chordata; class Mammalia; order Primates; family Cercopithecidae; genus Piliocolobus; species Piliocolobus tephrosceles. The sequence goes on along the minus strand of NC_045448.1, from coordinate 55,763,842 downwards.
TTAACTATGTTGTCTAGGCTGGTCTTGAACTCCCGGGTGCAAGTAATCCTTCTGCCTCAGCTTCCCAAAGTGCTGAGATTATAGGTATGAGCCACCATGCCTGGCCCTATAATTTTCTGGTTTCCTTTTTTTCACTCATTATTATTATTATTATTATTATTATTATTATTATTATTTGAGATAGAATTTCACTCTTGTCACCCAGGATGGAGTGCAGTGGCACAATCTTGGCTCACTGCAACCTCCGCCTCCCAGATTCAATTGATTCTACTGCCTCAGCCTCCTGAGGAACTGGGTGCCCACAACCACGCCTGGCTAATTTTTGTATTTTTAGTAGTTACAGTGTTTCACCATGTTGGCCAGGCTGGTCTCAAATTCCTGACCTCAAGTGATCTGCCAGCCTCGGCCTCCCAAAGTGATGGGATTACAGGCGTGAACCACCACGCCCAGCCTTTTCACCCATTTTGACAATATGAGAAATACTGACAGTAGCCAGGCACGGTGGCTCACACCTGTAATCCTGGCACTTTGGGAGGCTGAGGCGGGCGGATCGCTAGGTCAGGAGATTGAGACCATCCTCGCTAACGCAGTGAAACCCCGTCTCTACTAAAAATACCAAAAAAATAAGCCAGGCATAGTGGCAGGCGCCTGTAATCCCAGCTACTCGGGAGGCTGAGGCAGGAGAATGGCATGAACCCGGAAGGCGGAGCTTGCAGTGAGCAGAGATCGCACCACTGCACTCCAGCCAGGGCGACAGAGTGAGAATCTGTCTTTAAAAAAAAAAAAATACTGATAATGATAACTACAACTTGTCATAATATTGTTTTTATTTATAAATGGAGCATACTATTGCCATTTTTATATTCCTTCATTGTGATGTGCTTATTACCAGTTTAGGATTTTTGAAACAAAATTTGAGTTTTCATTAGGAAGTGACATTAAAATTCAGTATATGAGAAATATACCCTGTCATTGTAACAAAGTGTAACAGATTCTTGGGGAAAAAAAGAATTAATAGTAACTCATATATGTTGAGCCATTAATATGTACCAGTACTTTTTTAACTCTTGTACTTCTTCTCACAATGCCCTAAAGTTAGGTATCCTTATTTACAGGCTGGGAAAGTGAGGTTTAGAGAGGATAAGTAATTACCCACTCTTTCCAGCTAGTTGTGGGAGAACCAGGATTTGAACCTAGGAAATATGGGGAATATTTGATCTTATGAATTATGGCTCCAGAGCACATGCTGTTACTCATCAACCAAATTATCTCTCAAGAATTATTTTGTAAATCACAGCAATGCTAAACTTCAATGTATTTCCTGCCTTAAAGTGTTACTACTTTTTGTGCATGTACATCCTTACAAAGAGTACAAAATTGTTAGCACACTGTTTGGCTTTTTTTTTTTTGAGACAGAGTTTCGCTCTTGTTAGCCAGGCTAGAATGCAATGGCGTGATCTCAGCTCATCACAACCTCTGCCTCCTGGGTTCAAGCAGTTCTCCTGTCTCAGCCTCCCGAGTAGCTGGGATTACAGGCATGCACCACCACGCCTGACTAATTTTGTATTTGTAGTAGAGATGAAGTTTCTGTATGTTGATCAGACTGGTCTTGAACTCCCGACCTCAGGTGATCCGCCCGCCTTGGCTTCCTAAAGTACTGGGGTTACAGGCGTGAGCCACCGTGCCCGGCCTGTTTGGCATTTTTAATAATTTTGCAGATGGATTATTCAGTCATTTTATAGCTAGAAAACTATGAAAATAAATGAATATGGCTATATCATTCAGAATTTTTCTACAGAAAATTGTATTGGTGTGGTTTTATAAATAGTATTGATGATAGGCTTGATTTTTAAAACTTTTTTGAGGCACAGTCTTGCTCTGTCACCCAGGCCGGAGTCCAGTGGCAGGATCTTGGCTCACTGCAACTTCTGACTCCCCGGTTCAAGCGATTCTTGTGCCTCAGCCTCCCAAGTAGCTGGGATTACAGGTATATGCCACTACACCCAGCTAATATTCATATTTTTAGTAGAAACAGAGTTTCATTATGTGGGCCAGGCTGGTCTCAAACTCCTGACCTCAAGTGATCTGCACACCTTAGCCTTCCAAAAGCTAGGATTACAGGGATGAGCCATTGTGCCTGACAAAACTTTTTATTATTAGCAATTATCAGACAAATATGGTAGCAGAAAGAATGGAAAAAGCTTAAATGTATGCATAAGTCAGTGACAACAGATATTTTATCCATTAGTACTTCAGTATATATCTCTAAAAGATGAGTACTGGTTTTGTTTTTTTTTTTTTTTTCTTCAAACATTACCCCCTACCCCTATACACATAGAGGAACCCATAACCATAATTCTTTAGTATGATTAATAAATAGAATGATTAAAATACAGATTTAGTCTCATGGAGCAGTACTCTAAACCCCAAACTGATTGTTTATGATGAAAATAAAGGGTGTCTATTTGAAGCTTATTTCATATTCAAATCTCTTCTGAATTAAAGATAGTTTTCATGAGGTGATTCTTTTTAACTACTATATATATTAGCGATATGAGTACTTTTTTTCCCTCTTCTCCTGTGTCATTTAAGTAGCTTGATGTAATATTTAATGTTGCAATATGTTGGATACTTTTCTACATGTAAATATTTAAGTCTTTGGTAAAAATAAAACAGTATGTTAATACCATATGCATTTAATACAGAGGGGAAATGATTATCTCTCTATGTAAGCTACTTCCCAAAAGTTTGATATAATGTATTGGAAAACTAGAGTATTAGGTATTTTTAGCATTATTAGAAATAGAATTTTACTCATATATCTGTATTGTTTTTTTTTTTTTGAACAGAGTTTCACTCTTGTTGTGCAGGCTGGAGTGCAATGGCGTGATCTTGGCTCACTGCAACCTCCACCTCTCAGGTTCAAGCAATTCTCGTGTCTCAGCCTCGCGAGTAGCTGGGTTTACAGGTGCCTAACATGCCTGGCTAAGTTTTTTTTTTGAGACAGAGTCTTGCTCTCTCACCCAGTCTGGAGTGCAGTGGTACGATCTCAGCTCAATGCAACTTCTGTCTCCCAGGTTCAAGCGATTCTCCTGCCTCAGCCTCCTGAGTAGCTGGGACTACAGGCATGAGCCACCATGCCTGGCTAATTTCTGTATTTTTAGTAGAGATGAAGTTTCAGCATGTTGGCCTGGCTGGTCTCTAACTCCTGACCTCAGGTGATCCGCCCACCTTAGCCTCCCAAAGTGCTGGGATTACAGGCATGAGCCACTGCCCAGCCGCCTTGCTAATTTTTGTTATTTTAAGTAGAGATGGGGTTTCACTATGTTGGTCAGGCTGGTCTCAAACTCCTGACCTCAGCTGATCCACCCACTTCAGCTTCCCAAAGTGGTGGGATTACAGGTGTGAGCCACCGTGCCCGGCCAACTAATAATTTTTGTTTTGAAATAGTTTTACAGTTCTCTGAGAGCATATTCACATAGTAAATTTGAGTTGTATCATTCTTAAAATGTGTTTCCTTGGGAAAGCATGTGGTAGAAAGATAAATAGGAAATGGTTTCTTGGCATTATTGGTTGTTAAACACAACCATTTTAAAAAATTAAGTCATAAAGGTAGTAAAAACTCAAAAACTCTTTCACTGGCTGGGTGTGGTGGCTCATGTCTGTAATCCCATTATATTTCGGAGGCTGAGGCAAACATATCGCTTGAGCCCAAGAGTTTGAGATCAGTCTGGGCAACATGGTGAAGCCTCGTCTTTACAAAAGAAATACAAAAATTAGCTGGGTATGGTGACACAAGCCTCTAGTTCCTGCTTTTTGAGAGGCTGAGATGGGAGGATTGCCTGGGAGGCAGAGGTTGCAGTGAGCCGAGATTGTGACGCTGTACTCCAGCCAGGGCGACAGAGTGAGACCCTGCCTCAGAAAACCCCAAACAAACAAACAAACAAACAAACAAAACCAACTCTTCACTTCCCAATTATTTTATTGCATTTTACAATTATTTGTGTTCTCAAGGTTATTTATGCCTATCATATCTATATGGTAGAAAGACTATATAGTAGTCTACTACTGTGCATTTCTTCCCAACTCTGTATTCAGTGACTTTATGTTGGTAGCTTGTAATCAACCATGGTGGGCGTATTTGCACCATGGAAATTGGGGAATGCTGTAAATTAGAGGTTTATTTTTGACAGCATAGTTATTAAACATTTGCCAGCACACCAGTGAATAGGATGTTCTTTTATTGTAATGGTCTGCTTATCTGAGGATGGCTTTCTTCCTTTTTTTTTTTCTTGAGACGGAGTCTCACTCTTGCCCAGACTGGAGTGCAGTGGCTTAGTCTTGGCTCACTACAACCTCTGCCTCCCAGGTTCAAGAGATTCTCCCGCTTTAACCTCTGGAGCAGCTGGGATTACAGGTGTATGCCACCATGCCCAGCTAATTTTTTGTATTTTTAATGGAGATGGGGTTTCACCATGTTGGGCAGGCTGGTTTCGAACTCCTGATCTCAGTGATCTGCCCACCTCGGCCTCCCAAAGTGCTGGGATTACAGGCTAGAGCCACCACGCCCAGCTTTAAATATATTTTTATAGGGTGACTACAAGTCTGGAACATAAAACTACTTGTTTCATTATCATCACAGATACATTTGTTTATCATCCACAGGGAAACATGACTGAGATTAAAAAAAAGCACATTAAATAAAAGGAAAAAGAATAGGTAAATATTTTTCCTATATTTCAAGAGTTTTTGGGTTAGGTGCAGTAACTTACACCTGTAATTCCAGAACTTTGGGAGGCCAAGGTGGGAGAATTGCTTGACCAGGAGTTCAAAACCAACCTGGGCAATATGGCAAGACCCCTTCTCTACAAAAAATTAGTAGGATGTGGTAGTGGCACCTGTGGTTCCAGCTACAATGGAGACCGAGGCAGGAGGGTTGCTTGAGCCTGGGAATTTGAGGCTACAGCAGTGAGTTAGGATTGCGCCACTGCACTCTAGCCTGGACAACAGTGCAAGACCCTGTCTCAAAAAAAAGTTTTTTTTTTTTTTTTTTTTTTTTGTGATGGAGTCTCACTCTGTCACCCAGGCTGGAGTGCAGTGGCACATTCTTGGCTCACTGCAACCTCTGTCTCCCGGGTTCAAGCGATTCTCCTGCCTCAGCTTCCCATGTAGCTGGGACTACAGATGCTGCCACCATGCCTGGCTAATTTTTGTATTTTTAGTAGAAATGGGGTTTCGCCATATTGGCCAGGCTGGTCTTGAACTCCTGACCTCATGATCTGCGTGCCTCGGCCTCCCAAAGTGCTGGGATTACAGGCATGAGCCACCATGCCTGGCCAAAAAATTTTTTTAAGTAAAAAATAAAGACGTTTTGGACACCCTAGATACATAAACAGGTAAATGAATTGAGGATACATGTATTCAGAGATATATATATAGTGTGTGTGTGTCTGTACATACTGTCAGTTCTCATTCTGCATGGATTATTTATTTTAGGTGTGGATTCTGTATTTGAAAATTCACCTACTCAATAAAATGTATTTGCAGTTCAAAAATCAGTACTTGTTAGGCGCGGTGGCTCACACCTGTGATCCCAGCACTTTGGAAGGCCGAGACAGGCAGATCACCTGAGGTCAGGAATTTGAGGCCAGCCTAACCAACAAAGTGAAACCCTGTCTACTAAAAATACAAAAATTAGCCAGGGATGGTGGCATGCACTTGTAGTCTCAGCTACTTAGGAGGCTGAGGCAGAAGAATTGTTTGAACCTGGAAAGCAGAGGCTGCAGCTAGCTGAGATTGCCCCACTGCACTTCAGCCTGGGTGACAAGAGCGAAACTCTGTCCCAGAAAGAAAAAAAAAAATCAGTACTCAGGTTCTCTTGCAGTTATTATTGGACATGTGCAGAACAGTGAAAAATATGAGTTGTCCATTTTGCATGTTCTGAAGCTGAGGTTGAATGAGGTGACATTCTGTTTCAGCTGTTGTACTGCAAACAAGTGTCCTTTTTGTATTCTATTTAGTGCCACATTTTTTTCACATTTTAATACTTTTTGTTGGTAATTTTGCTGTTTAAAATGGCTCCTAAATGTGGTACTGAAGTCCTATCTAGTGTTCCTAAGCTCAAGAAGGCTGTGATATGCCTTACAGAGAAAATATGCATCTCAAATAGGCTTGTTCCGGCATGAGTTATAGTGCAATTGGCCATGAGTTCAATGTTGATTAATCAAATATATATATAGTATCTTTAAACAGAAATGCACAAAACAAAATTATGTATTGATCAGTTAATGAAATGTCACTAAAGGCTTGCAGGAACCTAACTGTATAGTTCCCCTCAGAACAGTGGTTCAATATTTGCTAATTCAATAGTTTTGGTGACTTTATAGAACAGAATTATTGCAAATAATGGGAATTGATTGTATACACACACACATTCATATATACATGACATTTGTGACTTTAATTTTTAGAGAAGTAGACTACAGTCAATTATTATAAATACTAAATCTATCTTAACATTTTACTGATGATTCAGATGGTTTAGAATACATAAATTTAAATATTTATGAATATGCAGAAAAGTCAGTAAATAGAAATGTATCATATTTTAAATATTTAGCCTCCTTGTGATTTATTAATATTAGAGAAACAGTTTGCATAGTTATTCCTCTCATTGAGTGTACTATTCATATAGACATTTATTAATAGAGATTACTTTCTTGAGCGTTTGATTAATGATCCTAAAAGGTTTTATTTTACTCCAACCAGATTATATATATGAAGCTTTATTGAACACTGCTATTGACATAGATTCACTGGAAGCAGACTCACATTTAGATGAAGTCTGGATCAAGGAAGTGATAATGAAGGCAGGGATGAAATTAAAGTGGAGTAAATTGAAACAGGACAAAGTCAAAAAAAATAAAGATGCTGTAAGAAGGTAAAACTTACCTGTATATACTGGTGGGGTTATATTCACACTTTTTAATGGAAAGATTTGCTTTAAAATTTCTTTTGTAATAAAGATACGTGTATGTAAACTTTTCTTCAAAGTACTTAAAGCACTAGAAAGTGTATTAATACATTCAGGTTATTATAAAACTTTAAGGATTTTTTAAAATTTGCTGAATGTATACATTGGTCTGAATCTTCAGATTTGATTAATTCTCATTCTTATGAAAATGTAAACCACAGGTAGGTAGGCAGTTATTAAATAGTCTGTCATAAGTCATTGTATGTATAAGAAGGGGAAATAGGCCTAATCCACACTGAATATTGGATTTTATTATTAATGGTAGCTCACAGGGATAAATGTGAACCAATTCACAGGCTATAAAGTATTTCTGATATTTAAGAAATGAAACTCTTTTGCTGTTAATTGTAGGCCCCAGGCAGATCCAGCTTTATTAACCCCCAGGTCCCCAGTTGTTACTATAATGGGCCATGTTGATCACGGGAAAACGACATTACTTGACAAACTTCGAAAAACTCAAGTGGCAGCAATGGAAGTTGGAGGCATCACTCAGCACATTGGTGCCTTTCTTGGTATGAACACAAATTACCTTACAATGTGCTTGGGAACCCCACTTACTATTTTCTTAAACCAAATGTCATAGTGTGAAGTATACAAATTCAAAGTAAAAGAGAAGGCTAAAGCTTACAGTCATTGGTTTGATGAAATGTAGAGCAAGTGGTTAGTAAAGCTATTTTTTAATTTTCTATGAGAAGAAAATTGTGTTAACTGTTTTTTTTTTTTTTTTTGAGACAGAGTATCACTCTGTCACCCAGGCTGGAATGCCATGGTGCAATCTTGGCTCACTGCAACCTCTGCCTTCCCGGTTCAAGCAGTGCTCCTGCCTCAGCCTCCCAAGTAGCTGGGACTACAGGTGTGCACCACTGTGCCTGGCTAATTTTTGTATTTTTAGTTGAGACAGGGTTTCCCCGTGTTGGCCAGGCTGGTCTCAAACTCCTGACCTTGTGATCGCCCGTCTTGGCCTCCCAAAGTGTTGGGATTACAGATGTGAACCATCGTGCCTGGCCTAATTTTTTTGTATTTTTAGTAGAGACAGGGTTTTGCCATGTTGGCCAGGCTGGTGTCGAATCCCTAACCTCAAGTGATCTGCCCATCTTGACCTCCCAAAGTGCTAGGATTACAGGTGTGAGCCACTGCGTCTGGCTGAAAATTGTGTTAACTTTTAATTCTAGCTCATTCTTAGTTTGATTTAATGAGCCTACAATTTTTTGTTAGTTAATTATGTTTATATAACCTCCTTTGCTAGGTTGTGATAATGTTGCTGATAATAATTAAATAATAGTCCCAATTATGAGCACCTAGCATGTGTCCAGTACTGTGCTGAGCACCTTATATGTTTTGTCTTTTTTATCTTACAACAACATCATAAGGTAGGTATTAATAGTTGCACTTACAAATAAGGAAGCTGATAATTCTTTGAGTTAAGTAACTTTTCCACAGTATATAGCCTGTAAGTAGCATAGCCAGGATTTAAACCCAAGGTCACTGGACTTAAATCCTGAGCTACTGCCTACGAAATCACCTTTCTGTGGCTCAGGGGGTTGTGCAACTCTGATTTGCTAATGTAAGGGTGGCTCCCTGTACAACAGTTGGTCTGTTCTATCTCTAAAATAGATACATCAGTTGATACATTTATGAAAGTAGTTATGTTCTAGAAATATGGAGACTTTAGTTTAAAATTTTTACGTGGAAAAAAACCCATAAAAGTTTCACTGGCATTTTATCACTTTTCATTGTGAAATTATTATGATCTGTGTTCTGATTAAGATTAATGGAAGGAATAAAATTATTTTAAAGAATTATTGATGGTTTCTGATAATGTCACATATATTCTTTGGTATTAAGGAATTCCATGTTTGAGTCCTTGATATTCTTGAATTTCTGTTTCCACAGTCTCTCTGCCTTCTGGGGAAAAGATAACTTTTCTTGATACTCCAGGACATGCTGCTTTCTCAGCAATGAGAGCCAGAGGGGCTCAGGTCACTGACATTGTCATATTGGTTGTAGCTGCAGATGATGGGGTGATGAAACAAACTGTAGAATCTATTCAGCATGCCAAAGATGCACAAGGTACTGTGTGACTGACTTAATGGATGTACTACATAAAGTCAAAGTTCTGGGGCCATTTACATATAGCTCATTTAGTCTTCACAACAATCCCAGAGTTATACCTGTATTCTAGATAAGCCTCAAAGATAAATTGTTTTCCCACAGACTTATAACTAATAGGAAGAGTATAGCAGGATTCAACTTGGGACTTGTGACCATATGTACAGACCACAGGTACAGTCTTTCCTATGCTTTTTTTTTGTTTTGTTTTCAACTTTTTATTGTGGAAATTTTAAACAGATACAAAAGTAAGAAGATAATAATGAAATTCTATGTACCCATCACCTAAATTCATTACAAGTTGCATAGTGGTTATATTCTGTTATTTCCTGTTAATTTATTATGTGGAATTCTTCTCTAAAGAGAAACTTTCCCTTCTGCTTTAAATAAGTTCTTATCTGATCAAATGTATAAAATTGAAACTTTTGGAAAATCACTTAATGATCGTCTCCCTTATTTCTTCATTTAAAAGTTATAATAATAAATACCCACACATGTAATTACACATTCTAGGCTGGAGTGGTGGCTCACACCTGTAATCCCAGCACTTTGGGAGGCCGAGGCCAGTGGATCACCTGAGGTCGTTGGGAGTTCGAGATCAGCTTGACCAGCATGGAGAAACCCCGTCTCTACTAAAAATACAAAATTAGCCAGGCGTGGTGGCGCATAAACTGTAATCCCAGCTACTTGGGAGGCTGAGGCAGGAGAATCTCTTGAACCCAGGAGGCAGAGGTAGTGGTGAGCTGAGATCACGCCATTGCACTCCAGCCTGAGCAACAAAAGCAAAATTCTGTCTTAAAAAAAAAAAAAGTTACACATTCAATATATTCATTTTTATTGTGAAATGACTGTACCCCTACCCTTACTGAGAAAAGCTACTTGATGAAGTGTGTCATATTCCCCCCAGATTTACTGGCAAGATTTTTAAAAGGTTGGGAGTTATTGAACTAGTCCCGTTCTTTTATTTTACAGCATGGAAAGTAAGACTCAGACAGCAGCCAGAACTCTCCTTAATTTTATACAATTATACAACTAATTTTCAGTATGTCTGCATTTGGAATTTAGATCTGCTAGCTTCCAGTGTTATTCTCTTTCCTTTTTAATTCCTTAAAACTGCCTTTGTGTGATGTACTATGTTCTTAATGATTCTAGGGAATACATGGCAAGAAGAAAGGGATAAATTTGCCAGGGATCCCATTACAAAGCAATTGGCTGAGATAGGATAAATTCATTAGATCATGCTTTGTACACCTCTTCTCTTGGTACCTGTTAAGTTCCAGCTCATCAACATGGAATGTATTTTTTCTTTCTCTTTTCTTTTTCTTTCTTTCTTTCTTTTTTTTTTTGAGACGGAGTTTTGCTCTTATCGCCCAGGCTGGAATACAGTGGTGCAATCTTGGCTCAGGCTCACTTCAACCTCCTTCTCCCAGGTTCAGGCAATTCTCCTGCCTCAGCCTCCCGAGTAGCTGGGATTACAGGTGACCGCCACCACGTTCAGCTCATTTTTGTATTTTTAGTAGAGATGGTGTTTTACCATGTTGGCTAGGCTGGTCTCAAACCCCTGACCTCAGGTGATTCACCTCCCTTGGCCTCCCAAAGTGCTGGGATTACAGGCGTGAGCCACCGTGCCTGGCTGGAATGTACTTTTTGTAATAGTATGTTGTGGATTGCAAAACTTTTTTGTATCTTTTAAAATTTCTGTTTGATACCTGAGAAAATTATAGAGATGATGAAATGCAGCCACAGAATTATCTCATAGGATTTTGTGTGATTTCTCTAAAGAGAGGATATGTAGATTAAAAGATTATTTGGTCCTTTCATTAAGTAAACGTTTATTGAGAGCCTGTGTATTGGTCAACTATGTGTTGGTCACTGACCTAGGTGTATGAATAAATAGTATAAGTCCTAAAAGGAAATTTGTGATACTGGTACTTAGTTTTAACCTAGGATGAGATGTTGGGTTTTAACAATGTGTTAATAAACCCTGGAAAGAAGAGGCAAATGATCTAGTAGTATTGAATTGGAATCTTCTCATGATTTTTTTTTTTTTGGAGACTATTTCCAGTGTACTTGTTGATCTTGCTTTTATGTTTAAGGATAGGCCTTTTTCTACCCAAAATACAGTTGACCTTTGAACATCACGGGTTCGAACTGTGTGGGTCTTCTACTTAACACACACATTTTTTTCAACCAAACATAAATAAAACAGCATTCACAGAATTTGAAACTTCCTTACATGGCTTTTTGTACACACGGTTCTGTAGGGCTGGCTGCAAGACTTGAGTATGCCGGGATTTTGATACAGGCAGTGGTGTGGGGGTTCTAGAACCAATCCACCAGTATACCCAGGAATGACTGTATTGTTTGTTGTATTTTTTTATTTTTTTTTTTTGAGATGGAGTCTTTCTCTGTTGCCTACGCTGGAGTGCAGTGGCACGATTTCAGCTCACTGCAAGCTCTTACCTTCCCGGTTCAAGCGATTCTCCTGCCTCAGACTCCCGAGTAGCTGGTATTACAGGCATGTGCCACCACGCTCGGCTAATTTGTGTATTTTTTAGTAGACATGGGATTTCTCCATGTTGGCCAGGCTGATCTCAAACTCCTAACCTCAGGTGATCCACCCGCCTCTGCTTCCAAAAGTGCTAGGATTACAGGCATGAGCCTCCACACCCAGCCCAACTGTATTGTTTTTTTTGATAATCTCAGGTGTCTGTTATTCACTCAGAATCTGCTTATAATTATACTTTTAACATCTTGCATCTGGATTTCTTTATGTGTAGAGAGCAGAATAGGGTGATATGACTCTAAAGTGGGTCGTTTTGGCCTTTTGTTAGATAAAAACATCCACCGAGTAAAGAGAAAACTAGAACAGAAAGTTGGTGTCTTTAACTGTGAATACCTGGAATTGAAGGTGTCATCATTTTCACTCTTTTTAACTCCGTTTCTTTCAGTTCCTATTGTCCTTGCCATAAATAAATGTGACAAAACTGAGGCTGATCCTGAAAGAGTGAAAAAAGAGCTGCTGGCTTATGATGTGGTATGTGAAGATTATGGAGGTGATGTTCAAGCAGTGCCTGTCTCTGCACTTACGGTAAATGTGGGGACCTCATATGCATATGCCTGAATGGGAATGCTGTACACAATGCACACAGTATATTACATCTAAAGAACATTTTGATGTACATAATTTGTGTTGTTTTTAAGACATTTTCTGGGTTTCAGGCAAAGGTGGTATTATCTTGGTTTGGCACATTAGGAGTTAGGCTCAGAGAGGTCAGTCACCGGCTGATCAGTGTGGAATCAAGTCTAAATGGAATATGTTTTTTATTATGAGATACTTAGGATGAGAATAAATGGGGAATAAGGGAAATAGTAGGATAAAGATGTGGTGCGATCACAGCTCACTGCAGACTTAACCTCCAAAGCTCAAGTTGTCCTCCCACCTCAGCCTCTTGAGTAGTTTGGGTTATAGGCAGGTGCCATCCCATGCCTAGCTAATTTTTAAAATTTTTTGTAGACATAGGGTGTCACTGTGTTGCTTAGGCTGATCTTGAACACCTGGCCTCAAGCCATTGTCCCACTTTGGCCTTCCAAAGCACTGAGATTACAAGTGTGAGCCACTATGCCTGACCAAAGACTGTCTTAAGCAGAAATGAAATCCAGTTGTTAACAAAAAAGTGCTTGTGGCCGGGCGCGGTGGCTCAAGCCTGTAATCCCAGCACTTTGGGAGGCCGAGATGGGCGGATCACGAGGTCAGGAGATCGAGACCATCCTGGCTAATACGGTGATACCCCGTCTCTTCTAAAAAATACAAAAAACTAGCCGGGTGAGGTGGCGGGCGCCTGTAGTCCCAGTTACTCGGGAGGCTGAGGCAGGAGAATGGCGTGAACCCGGGAGGCGGAGCTTGCAGTGAGCCAAGATCCGGCCACTGCACTCCAGCCTGGGGGAC
>NC_045448.1:55750428-55750741 GCF_002776525.5 Piliocolobus tephrosceles | reverse complement strand
AAAAAAAAAAAAAAAAAAAAGGGGCCGGGCGCGGTGGCTCAAGCCTGTAATCCCAGCACTTTGGGAGGCCGAGACGGGCGGATCACGAGGTCAGGAGATCAAGACCATCCTGGCTAACACGGTGAAACCCCGTCTCTACTAAAAATACAAAAAACTAGCCGGGCGAGGTGGCGGGCGCCTGTTGTCCCAGCTACTCGGGAGGCTGAGGCAGGAGAATGGCGTAAACGCGGGAGGCGGAACTTGCAGTGAGCTGAGATCCGGCCACAGCACTCCAGCCCGGGCGACAGAGCAAGACTCCGTCTCAAAAAAAAAA
>NC_045448.1:55731684-55750328 GCF_002776525.5 Piliocolobus tephrosceles | reverse complement strand
ACTGCGCCGGCCGGCATTGTTTATTTTAATACCTCTTTAACACCTTCTGAATTTGTCATTCACTGCTCAAAATTACTCATTTTATGTTTTGTGAATCTTTTGTAGTTCTAGTGCCATATTTAAGCACATTTATTAATATATTCAGGCTGGGCGCAGTGGTTCATGCCTGTTATCCCAGCACTTTGGGAGGCCAAGGTGGGTGGATCACTTAAGGTCAGGAGTTTGAGACCAGCCTGGGCAACGTGGTGAAAACCTGTCTCTACTAAAAATACAAAAATTAGCTGGACATGGTGGCATGCACCTGTAATTCCAGCTACTTGGGAGACTGAGGCAGGAGAATCACTTGAATCTGGGAGGCGGAGGTTGTGGTGAGCCAAGATCACACCATTGCACTCCAGCCTGGGCAACAAGAGCAAAACTCTGTCTAAAAAAAAAAAAAAAAAAAACTATATATATATATATATAAAATAGACTACCAGTTCTAAAAATTTTTGTCATCCCATGAGTAATAGATGAGTAGAAAACAAAAGTCCTTTATATAGAATGAAGAGTAAAAGTCCTTAACCACTACGTAGCAAATCTTTCTCTATTCTAGATCTTCTTTGTTAATAGTTTTATATTTATGCTACTTGTTCATTAATTTTTCTCACATATCCCAAAGAACCTGGGTTTATAGGATATACTCCACAGAGTGGGAGATAATATTTAGTTGGTTTAAGTTTATAACAATAGTTTGCATTTGTACATTCAAAGTTGACCTTAATATATATGTAAATGTATATGTATAATTTCTACCATGTTATTATATCTGTCATTAAAAATTAACTTTTTTAGACGGAGCCTCACTCTGTTGCCCAGGCTGGAGTGCTATGGCGTGATCTTGGCTCACTGCAACCTCTGCCTCCTGGGTTCAAGCGAGTCTCCTGCCTCAGCCTCCCAAGTAGCTGGGATTACAGGCGCATGCCACCAGGCCCAGCTAATTTTTGTCTTTTTAGTAGAGACGGGGGTTTCCCCTGGTTGGCCAGGCTGGTCTGGAACCCCTGACCTCAGGTGATCTGCCACCTCAGTCTCCCAAAGTGCTAGGATTACAGGTGTGAGCCACCACGCCCAGCCGACTTTTTTTTTTTCTTTTGACATTGAGTCTCCCTCTGTCACCCAAGATGGAGTGCAGTGTCAGGATCTTGGCTCACTGCAAACTCCTCCTCCCAGGTTCAGGCAATTCTCATGTCTCAGCCTCCTGAGTAGCTGGGATTACAGGCATACACCACTACGCCCAGCTAATTTTTGTATTTTTAGTAGACATGGGTTTTTGCCATGTTGACCAGCCTGGTCTCAAACTCCTGACTTTAAGAAATCTGCCGGCCTCAGCCTCCCAAAGTGCTGGGATTAGAGGCGTGAGCCACCACGCCCAGCCTAAAAATTAGCTTTGTCTCCAAAAGTAAAATTTCTAACCCTTTACCATGAAAAAAAAACCCTTTTTCATATCTTTTCCACTTTAAATTCTTTTGTAAAATATAAAGCACTGTATAATAAGCACTTAAACATAATGTTTAGTTAATTCATATGTAGATGCTTATTAAGTGATATCTATTACAATTAAACACAAGGCTGGGTGCGGTGGCTCACACTTGTAATCCCAGCACTTTGGGAGGCCGAGGCAGGTGGATCACCTGAAGTTAGGTGTTCGAGACCAACATGGTGAAACCCCGTCTCTACTAAAAAAACAGAATTAGCTGGATGTGGTGGCGTATGCCTGTAATCCCAGTTACTCAGGAGGCGGAGGCAGGAGAATCATTTGAACCCGGGAGGTAGAGGTTGCAGTGAGCTGAGATCTTGCCATTACACTCCAGCCTGGGCAACAAGAGCAAAATTCCGTCTCAACAACAACAACATAATGCAGCAAATTAGCCAAATGTAGGATGTTTCCAATTTGGTGCTATTATGAATAAAGTTGTTATGAACATTCTTACACAAGTCTTTTTGTGGACATAAGAATGTTTTGCACTAAATGTCTCTACATGGAGCACTATTGGAATTTTAGATAGGATATTGTTCATAACATTTCATGGAGATTAATCTCTAACCATTCAATCCCCTTTGTCATTTTGACAATCCTCAAAAAAGCCTCCACACATTTCCCAGCCCCCTGAGAATGGCAATATCACTTTGGACTGAGAGCTACTGCTTTAAATAATAGCCTACCTTGATTTCAGGAACACATTTGACCTAATGTCTCATATTGCTATAGATAAGATGGACAAAGTATGCTGGAAGAACAGAAAGGAGGTCAATGGGGCTGGAGTTTGGTGATTGAGAGAAGACAGGTGTGAGCTTATACAATACCTTAAGGAATGGTTAGGAGTTTGAGTGTTATTTATTTATTTGTTTTTTTAATGTAGTTGGAGGTCTTCCCATCTTGCTCTGGTTGGTCTTGAACTTCCGGAATCAAGTAATCCTCCCACCTCTGCCTCCCAAAGTGCAGGCTTACAGGTGTGAGCCACCGCACCTGGCCAACTCAGCATATTTGTAAGATTTATGTCAATTAGTGTGGAACACTGATAGAATATAGCAATAATTATAATGGCCACTCATGGAGCATATATTAAGTGGCAGGCATTGGGCACCAAGCATTGTTGACAGGTGCTTTATTTTCACCAGGTTTTTCTTGTTTTGTTTTGTTTTGTTTTTGAGACAGAGTCTCACTCTGTCACCCAGGCTGGAGTGCAGTGGTGTGATCTCAGCTCACTGCAACCTCCGCCTCTCAGGTTCAAGCAATTCTCCTGCTTCAGCCTCCCGAGTAGCTGGGACTACAGGCACATGCCACCCCACCTGGCTAATTTTTTTATTTTTAGGAGAGATGGGTTTCACCATGTTGGCCAAGCTGGTCTCAAACTCCTGACCTCAGGTGATCCGCCTGCCTTGGCCTCCCAAAGTGCTGGGATTACAGATGTGAGCCACCGCACCCGGTCTTTCACCAGGTTTTGAGTGCTTACTAGGTACTCGACTTTTCAGTAAATATTAAGCACCTACTATGTGCTTCTACCAAGTGCTTATGAACAAGTGTGCAGTGCCTATTTCTGTGGCAGCCTTTTGCCTGCATCTTATTTAAATATGAAAGCAAGGGGGTGAATCTCCAAGCTCTGACCTGGGTGGAGGCACGGGCCCTAGCAAAGGGTGCACACCCGAGTAAGGATGGGACAGGGAAGGTGGCGTCCTCTTCTCTTGGTGCGCTGTGACCCCAAATGGCCAGAGGGAAAATGAGCAGGGTGGAGGGGGGCTCAGGCTAAGGGCAAGATGGAGCGAAGGGCAAGATGGAGCGAAGGGCAAGATGGAGGACCAGGCCACCTGGGTGCGGGAGGTCGCTGAATGGTTTGAATGTTATTTTTTTTTTTTTGAGACAAGAGTCTTGCTCTGTTGCACAGGCTGGAGTGCAGTGGCGTGATCTCAGCTCACTGCAACGACCACCTTCCAGGTTCAAGCAATTCTCCTGCCTCAGCCTCCAGAGTAGCTGGGATTATAGCCATGCCACCACACCTGGCTACTTTTTGTATTTTTAGTAGAGATGGGGTTTCGCAATGTTGGCCAGGCTGGTCTCAAACTCCTGACCTCAGGTGATCTGCCTGCTTTGGCCTCCCAAAATGCTGAGATTACAGGCGTGAGCCACCTCACCCGGCTAATAAATAATTTTAAAAGTGACTATTGTAGAGCGAGACTCTGTCTAGAAAAGAAGTAAAATATGATAGAAGACAGAAGATTGTTGTGGACAGTAGTTGCATCAGAGAGGCTTCAAAGAAGCTGGGTGTCTGAGGAGGAGAGGTAAGGAACAGTTTGGAAATGGCAAGCAGAAAACCTACTACACCCCCTGGCCCTTAGGAGCCTGAAATGTCAGGGGAAAAGTGAAGCAGCTTCTCCCTCAGAGGGCTGCTCAGGAGATGGGGTGCTCAGGGACAGCCAGGTTCATTTATTGCCAAGTGGTGAAGGGAACATTCAAAGAAGAGGATGAGGCTACAAAGACGTTTGATGGTGACAGATCTGGAGTTGCAAGGCACAGCGGAAGAATTCGGGAAGGGGAGGGAGAGGGGCTTGATCAGATTAGCAGTGGACTCGGGGTACTGGGATCATATCCAGTATTGATGATCTATCCATGTTGGATGATCTAGAAGGCTTGTTCTTCTAGTGACTGAGGCACACATAAGCCACACATATAAGGCACGATGAGAAATCAGCCTAAACTGAACTGTGAATAGTTAGTCCAAAGGTTAGGGATGACTAACCGTCAGGATGACTGTTCTTCCCCACAAAGTAGTGGTGGTGGCAGCCATCATAGGGAGGGCCAGAAGTGCTCTCTCTGGGAGCATATGGTACGGCAGGGACTATGGGGTGACTGGTCTTAGCTTCATAACAACCTGAATGGTTGAGTCATGACCACTAATAAGTATTTACTGGGCATTTACTTTGCGTAAGACTTAACCACCCAACACTATAAAAAGCATATAGCCTGTAACCCCTGTCCTTTGGGAGGCCAAGTTGGGCGGATCACCTGAAGTCAGGAGTTCAAAACCAGCCTGGCCAACATGGTGAAACCCTGTCTCTACTAAAAATACAAAAATTAGCCTGGCATGGTGGTGTGTGCCTGTAACCCCAGCTACTCAGGAGGCTGAGGCAGGAGAATCGTTTGAACCCAGGAGGCAGAGACTGCAGTGAGCCGAGATCACACCACTGCACCCCAGCCTGGGCGACAGAGCAAGACCCTGTCTCAAAAAAAAAAAAAAAAAAAAAAAGCATACGGCATTCTTACAGCCAGCTGAGAGAGGGAACAATTGGTTCCAGATATTATGTTCTGGCCTAGCTAGAAGGAAATAGAGTGTGGCTAACAGGATGGACCTTAACCTTTGCCTTATCCTATCAGAGAGGGGTGAGGTCTTTACAATGGGTCATTTAAAGGGTGTGCAACAGTCCCGGTGAAACTTGAGAGTTTTTTTCAGACATGCTGGTTCTCATGTTTAAGGATACCTGTGAACCAACCAGGTATATATATACAATTATAAGGAACTTCCCTCTTCTGATAACCAGACTGAGTCAAACGAGGCTGTCTCTGTGGGTTCTCACGGAGCTGGTTAAGAACTCATGCATTGGCTTCTCACAAGGCATAATAAGGAAACTAAAAAGGAAAAATACACAGATTCCTCTCCTTTCTGGAATTATCTGTATGTTCTGACTCCTGAGATGTTCATGGAAAATCAAAGTGTGTAGTAAGAATGAACTAAACAGGCCTGGCACGGTGGCTCATGCTTGTAATCCCAGCACTTTGGGAGGCTGAGACGGGTGTATCACTTGAGGTCAGGAGTTCAAGACCAGCCTGGCCAACATGGCGAAACCCCATCTCTACTAAAAATACAAAAAAACAATTAGCTGGGCTTAGCAGTGCGTGCCTGTAATCCCAGGTACTTGGGAGGCTAGGCAGGAGAATCGTTTGCACCCAGTAGGCAGAGGTTGCAGTGAGTTGAGATTGCACCACTGTACTGCAGGCTGGGTGAAGGAGCCAGACTCCACCTCAAAAAAAAAAAAAAAAAAAAATGAACTAAATGTCACAAACTTAATATTATTTGTACTACTCAGGATAAGCGAGTTGTCAAGTGTCATAGTCTGGCTGAGCCATACATAACACATCACTGTATACAAAACTGACTCAGAATACCCAGCTTGATAAGGCTCCTACGACATCTGTCACCCCATTGATCGCCAGGGTTGATTCAGCTGATCTGGCTGGATAGGCAGGTGTCCCCTTCCTCTCTCATCGCTCCATGTGTGTCCCTCCTAAAGCTGCATGCTAGGTCAAAGCTGCATGCTAGGTCAAAGCTGCGTGCTAGGTCAAAGAGGACGACCAGCCCCGATAGAGGAGGACTGGTCTTCAGTCAAGGGTATACAAGTAGCTGTGCTCCCCGGCTAGAACCTCCAAACAAGCTCTCAAGTTCCAGAAGGAAGTGAAAGAAAAAGGAAACCAAGAAAGTGGATAGAGTAGTGGGGGAGGGAGGATATGTTGTGTCTGTTGGTTGGTTCCCTGTTTATAGAAAGAAGGTGAACTCCAGGAGTCTGTAGGGAAGTGTTGTGAACAGATAAAGCCAAACTATGCCTGTGTCCTTATCTATAGCTGCATAATCCCATTGGTGAGTGATCTCCATTCCATGGACTCTCTGCTGTCTCATACAAAGCATTTTGGCTTAAGGATAGAAGCAAAGTGCCATGTCCTCTGTGCCACGATGCTTCTTAATCCTTCACCACTTTGAGATTTTCTTGGAGCTATTTATAGCTAATTTTCCTGGGGTGACTTTTTGACCAAAGAGGAGACGGAAACTTGGTTCTTAGCAGTGCTCCAACTGTGTGATTCAACTTGGCTGTATTCCAGCAAGTTCTGCGAGTTGTTAATGGAGGTAGGTGGGATGGGGAGTCAGAGGGATGCTAACTGTAGATTTGCTTTTTCTCTTTTTTTAAAATTTGTTTGCTTTTAGAGACAGAGTCTTGCTCTGTTGCTGAGCCTAGAGTGTAGCGGCATAATCGTGGTTCGTTGAAGCCTCAAACGATCCTCCCACCTCAGCCTCTCAAGTAGCTGGAACTACAGGTATGCACCAGGCCTGGCTACTTAAAAAAATTTTTTTATAGAGACAGGGGTCTTGCTATGTTCCTCAGGCTGGTCTCAACTCCTGTCCTCAAGCAATCCTCTGACCTCACCCTCCCAAAGTGCTGGGATTTCTGTTGTAAGCCAGCATGCCCAGCCCAGAAGATTTTCTTTCTTTCTTTCTTTCTTTTTTGAGATGGAGTTTTGCTCTTGTTGTGTAGGCTGGAATGCAATGGTGAGATCTCTACTCACTGCAACTTCCGCCTCCAGGGTTCAAGTGATTCTTCCGCCTCAGCCTCCCCAGTAGCTGGGATTACAGGTGTGCACCACCACGCCCGGCTAATTTTGTATTTTTAGCAGAGACAGGGTTTCTCCATGTTGGTCAGGCTGGTCTTGAACTCCCGAGCTCAGGTGATCTGCC
The DNA here is from genome assembly GCF_002776525.5 of Piliocolobus tephrosceles. Lineage (NCBI taxonomy): Eukaryota > Metazoa > Chordata > Mammalia > Primates > Cercopithecidae > Piliocolobus > Piliocolobus tephrosceles. The sequence goes on along the minus strand of NC_045448.1, from coordinate 55,743,291 downwards.
CACCTCAGCTTCCCGAAGTGCTGGGATTACAGGCATGAGTCACAGTGCCCAGCCTAGATTTGCTTTCTATAGGACTTTATAGTCATCCTTACCACCACTATTTTAACAAGCTGCTAGTTTACCTAATAAATCCTGTATGAAATAGAAATGTAGTCATTATTGGCCAGGTGCAGTGGCTCACAACTGTAATCCCAGCACTTTGGGAGGCGAGGTGGGTGGATCACAAGGTCAGGAGTTCGAGACCAGCCTGGCCAACATGGTAAAACCTCATCTCTACCAAAAATACAAAAAAATAGCCAGGTGTAGTGGTGTGCACCTGTAATCCCAGCTACTGGGGAGGCTGAGGCAGGAGAATTGCTTGAACCTGGGAGGCAGAGGTTGCAATGAGCTGAGATCACGCCACTGCACTCCAACCTGGGCGACAGAGCAAGACTCTGTCTTGGGGGCGGGGAAAAAGAAGAAGTTGGAGACCAGCCTGGCCAACATGGTAAAACGCTGTCCCTACTAAAAGTACAAAAATTAACCAGGCGTCGGGGCAGGCAGCTGCAATCCCAGCTACTTGGGAGGTTGAGGCAGGAAAATCGCTTGAACCCGGAAGGCAGAGGCTGCAGTGAGCCAAGATCACACCACTGCGCTCCAGATCCTATTGTTGGTTTTGGTGAATGGTGGTCATAAAGTTGATCCTAGGTCTGTGGGACTCTAAAACCTACACCCTTTTAGTACACCACATAGCCTTGGTGCTGTCAACCTTGAAGTTTACCTCTCAGGAGTCAAAACTTAGAGAAATATTTATTTGAGTATCAGATAAGCCTTGGTACTTAATAACTTCTAGTCGATTCCAAAAGGAGCTTGTAGTTGGCTGCTCATCCTTACAGAGGGCATTCATTCTTTGAAATGTGTGGCAGACTTCCTCTCCGAATGGCTATAAAATATTTTGTACTTTGCTTATGTCTTGTAAAAACGCCCATTAGAATGAAAGTAATAAACCAGCCAAGCCCTGGTAACTATAGGAACCTTCCCTGTCTGCTTCCTGTTGGAGGCTGCCGAAGGACAGAGGCCTCTGACTCATGGCTGTGACCTCTCCACTCACTTTGGGTTCCTGCTAACTTCTGAATCCCACCCATTACGCTACCAAGCGATTTCTAGGACAGCAAACTGGGATTATGTACATGAGGCCCTTATCGTGTAACCCAGGCAGAGGTGTGTTTGTGTACAGATCACTCAGAATTCAGAGCTCTGTGGGTTGTGAATCCAGGGCCACACCACTGCAACCCATTCCCACAGGATTCTTGAGGGTAATTCTAGGTGAGAACTGGAGTTAATAAAGCCATCTGGTCACCCCAGAAATTGTTTCTCTCTGCTCCCCTGCTGTGGTTCTCATTGCAATTGCAATTAGATAATTGAGATCTGCAAGTATTTCTGAAAGTAGAGCAGTCAGCAGAGCGCACTGGCTCCCAGTCGCCACTCAGCGCTGCGAGTGTAGCCTTGGGTGAGTCATTTGTCCCCCAAAGCCAGACGGGAATTCACTCTCATACGGTTCTGGCTTGGTTTGTGAAGACTACGCTACAGATAAACTCTGGTTGTGTCGAGACGCCCTTTAACGTATCTAGGTGTTCCTCTGCCCCATCTCACAGGTGCCCAGCCCAGTGGATTCATCTGTTCACTGGCCTCACTGAGGAGTCTGCCTCATCAGCATCCCCACAGTGGGGCCCCAGTTTCTCTAGCTCTGTCCCTGGATACAATCCCAGACCTGAACTGTCTGCTAGGAAACTGTTAGAGAGACAACGTACTAGTGAGTTACACCTCGAAGGTTAGGTATTTAGATTCTAATAAAGGCCTTCTGGAGACAAAGTTTGTGTTTCTTTCATTTTGTTTTGTTCTTTGTGTGTTTTTTGCTGTTGTTTTTTGTTTTGAGACAAGGTCTTGCTTCATCACCCAGGCTGGAATACATTGGTACGATCTTGGCTCACTGCAACCTCCACCTATTGGGTTCAAGTGATTTTCGTGCCTCAGCCTCCCGACTAGCTGGGACTACAGGCACGCACCACCACATCTGGCTGATTTTTGTATTTTTAGTAGAGACAGAGTTTTGCCCTGTTGGCCAGGCTGGTCTTGAATTCCTGGCCCCAAGTGATCCACCCGCCTCAGCATCCCAAAGTATTGGGATTACAGGCGTGAGCCACTGCACCCGGCCACGTTTGTTTTTGAGACAAAGTCTCACTCTCTTGCCCAGGCTGGAGTCTGGTGGTACACTTACAGCTCACTAGAGCTTCAGCCTCTTGGGCTCAAGCAATCCTCCCACCTCAGCCTCCCAAGTAACTGGTGTAAAACACCATGCCTGGCTGATTTTTTATTTTTTGTAGAGACAGGGGTCTCACTATGCTGCCCAGGCTGGTCTCAAATTCCTAGGCTCAAGTGACCCTCCCCCCTTGACCTCTCGAAATGCTGGGATTACAAGTGTGAGCCACCACATCTGGTCTAGAGACAACATTTTATCTAAAAAAAGCAAGTGAAGCCTGGGCAACATGGTGGAACCCCATCTCTACAAAAAAATACAAAAATCAGTCAAGAGCAGTGGCTCACGCCTGTAATTCCAGCATTTTGAGAGGCTGAGGTGGGCAAATCACCTGAGGTCGAGAATTTAAGACCAGCCTGACCAACACTGAGAAACCCCATCTCTACTAAAAATACAAAATTAGCTGGGCATGGTGGCACATGCCTGTAATTCCAGCTGCTAGGGTGGCTGAGGCAGGAGAATCGCTTGAAATCAGGAGTTGGAGGTTGCAGTGAGCCAAGATCATGCCATTGCACTCCAGCCTGGGCAATAAGAGCAAAACTCTATCTCTGTGAATAATAAAAAAAAAATAGAACTCGTCCAGGTGTGGTGGCTAATGTGGTGGTGCCTATGGTCCCAGCTACTCATGAGGCTGAAGTAGAAGGATCTCTTGAGCCTAGGAGGTGGAGGCCACCATGAACCGTAATCACACCATTGCACTCCAGCCTGGTCAAGAGAGCGAGACCCTGTCTCAAAAAAATAAATACATGGCCGGGCGTGGTGGCTCACACCTGTAATCCCAGCACTTTGGGAGGCTGAGGTGGACAATCACCTGAGATCAGGAGTTCGAGACCAGCCTGGCCAACATGGTGAAACCCCATCTCTACTAAAAATACAAAAAAATTAGCCAGGCGTGGTGGCAGAAGCCTGTAATCCCAGCTACTCGGGAGGCTGAAGCAGGAGAATTGCTTGAACCCGAGAGGCAGAGGTTGCAGTGAGCTGAGATCATGCCACTGCACTCCAGCCTGGGCAACAAGAGTGAGATTCTGTCTCAAAAAAAGAATAAATAAATAATAAATAAATAAATACATAAGTAAATAAAAATAAAAGAAGTAAGCAATAGTGAGGAATCTAAGGCACAGAAGCATGTCTTTGAGAGACATATTTCAGGCATCAGGGCCTTTTAGGACCTTTCTAATCACTGTACTGAAGCACAGGCTGGTATGGTATTAATTTGTAACTTATTTACTTTTTTTTTTTTAGAGTCATGCCCAGGCTGGAAGTGCAGTGGCACAATCATGGCTCACTGCCACCTCAACCTCCCAGGCTTAACCAATCCTCCCACCTCAGCCTCCTGAGTAGCTGGGACTACAGGCAAGCGCTACCACACCGAGCTAACTTTTGTATTTTTTTGTGGACACGTGGTTCTGTCATGTTGTCCAGGCTGATCACAAGTGATCCTCCTCCCTCAGCCTCCCAAAGTGCTGGGATGACAGACATGAGCCACTGTGCCAAGCCAGATCCTGTTCTTGAGGAGCTTCCATCCCAGTTGGGAGGGATCAGACATACACATAAAGTTAAAAAATAAATAACTACATATTAATATCAGGCAATAGTACCAGAGTGCAGCACTGAGCTTTTCAGAAGAAAGAGACATCATGGTTCCCAAAAGTATCATGAGGGTACTGTGGGGGCCCATGGGGTTGAGAGAGTCCATAAAAACATCCAAAAGTGTTGGAGGGAAAGTTCATTGCTTTCCTTTCAGAGCTCCCAAATTCAAGTTTGGATACTGATCTTTTCCTGAACACCAAAGAGAATGATTATTACTTGAAAGCATTCATGGCAGACCAATGAGTAAACATTTCAGCTGAGAGAGAACTTTGGCTAATAATTAAGCATTATTTTTACTGTACTTTAGATTCCCATGCAAGTCTATTTTTAGCAACTTGTAATAATTTGACATTAAACTACAACATTTCGGTAATTTGTGATGTAATAGCTAACATGTATGCATTAACTCACTTAATGCTCTTGCCAATTCTAAAGTTTATGTCAAAACTTTAAATGTTTATTTCTGCATTAAACTATAGCACTTAATAACTTCTGATTGATTCCAAAAGAAGTTTGTAATTGAGGGCTCGTCTTTTTTGTTTTGTTTTGTTTTGTTTTGTTTTGTTTTGTTTTTTGTTTTTGAGACGGAGTCTGGCTCTGTCACCCAGGCTGGAGTGCTGTGGCCGGATCTCAGCTTACTGCAAGCTCCGCCTCCCGGGTTTACGCCATTCTCCTGCTTCAGCCTCCCGAGCAGCTGGGACTACAGGCGCCCGCCACCTTGCCTGGCTAGTTTTTTGTATTTTTTAGTAGAGACGGGGTTTCACCGTGTTAGCCAGGATGGTCTCCATCTCCTGACCTCGTGATCCACCCGTCTCGGCCTCCCAAAGTGCTGGGATTACAGGCTTGAGCCACTGCGCCTGGCCGTCTTTTTTGTTTTTGTGTTTTTTTTTTTTTTTTGAGACAGAGTCTTGCTCTGTCGCCCAGGCTGGAGTGCAGTGGCGCGATCTCGGCTCACTGCAAGCTCCGCCTCCCGGGTTCACGCCATTCTCCTGGCTCAGCCTCCTGAGTAACGGGGACTACAGGCGGCCGCCACTGCGCCCGGCTAATTTTTTTTTGTATTTTTAGTAGAGACGGGGTTTCACCGTGGTCTCGATCTCCTGATCTTGTGATCAGCCCACCTCAGCCTCCCAAAGTGCTGGGATTACAGGCCTGAGCCACAGCACCCGGCCTTGTGTTTTTTTTTTAATGAGACAGGGTGTCTCTCTGCACCTAGGTTGGAGTGCAGTAGCGTTATCTTGGCTCACTGCAACCTCTGCCTCCCAGGTTCAAGTGATTCTAGTGCCTCAGCCTCCTGAGTAGCTGGGACTACAGGTGCATGCCACTATGCCTGACTGCTTTTTGCATTTTTAGTAGAGACAGGTTTCTACCACGTTGGCCAGGCTGGTCTGGAACTCCTGGCCTCAAGTGATCCTTCCGCCTTAGCCTCCCAAAGTGCTGGGATTAGAGGTGTGAGTCAAGGGCTCATCTTTATAATTCATTCAATGGTTTGGGGAAAAAATGGTTTTTTAAAAAAATGCATTGCCAGGCAGCGCTGTGGCTCACACCTGTAATCCCAGGATCACGAGGTCAGGAGATCGAGACCATCCTGGCTAACATGGTGAAATGCTGTCTCTACTAAAAATAAAAAAATTTTTAAAAAATTAGCCGGGCGTGGTGGCGGATGCCTGTAGTCCCAGCTACTCGGGAGGCTGAGGCAGGAGAATGGTGTGAACCCAGGAGGCGGAGCTTGCAGTGAGCTGAGATCACACCACTGTACTCCAGCCTGGGCGACAGAACAAGACTCTGTCTCAAAAAAAAAAAAGCATTAAAGTTCTGATCTCATGCTGTTCCCTGAGATTAAGTTCCTATGAATTGAAGAATTACTGCAAATAATAACATCATTTAAAAATCTAGAGGGGCCACAGCAGCTCATACCTATAATCCTAGAACTTTGGGAGGCTGAGATGGGAGGCCTTGGAGGATCACTTGAGCCCAGGAGTTCAAGACCAACCTGGGCAACATAGTGAGACGCTGTCTCTACAAAAGAAAAATAAATTTACAAAAACTAAATGGGTATGGCAGCACATACCTGTAGCCTCAGCTACTTGGGAAGCTGAGGTGGGAGGATCGCCTTAGCTTGGGAGATCGAGGCTGCAATGAGCCATGATTGTGCCATTGTTCTTCAGCTTGGGTGATGGAGTGAGACCCTGTCTCAAAAAAAAAAAGTTGATTAAAAAAAAATCACTAAGATGACCGGGCTCAGTGACTCATGGCTGTAATCTCAGCACTTTGGGAGGCTGAGGCCGGTGCATCATTTGAAGTCAAGAGTTTAAGACCAGCCTGGGCAACATGGTGAAACCCCATCTCTATTAAAAATACAAAAATTAGCCAGATGTAGAGATGGGTGCCCAGCTACTCAGGAGTCTGAGGCAGGAATATTGCTTAAGCCCGGGAGGTGGAGGTTGCAGTGAGCAGAGATCAAGCCATAACACTCCAGACTGGGCAAGGGAGCGAGACTCCATCTAAACACACACACACACACACACACACACACACACACACACACACTAAGATTTCAATGGAAATCTTGTCAGTAAGTTCTGGTCTTACTCTAATGACATTTTATTAATTTGCATTCATTCCTACATAACTCTAACATTGCCTTTTCATTTTTATGTCTAGATTCATCTTATGTATCCAATAGTAAATTTCTTGATTAAACAGGCTTTTCTTGTGCTTAATCATCTGCCTTTCTAGTCAATGTTTATTAGATTAGGCACTGGACATATTTTTATTTTTATTTATTTATTTTGAGACAGGGTCTCACTCTGTTGCCCAGCCTGGGGTGCAATGGTGCTATCTCTGCTCACTGCAACCTCTACCTCCTGGGTTCAAGCGATTCTCCTGCCTCAGCCTCCCGAGTAGCTGGGACTACAACGCGCACCATCGCATGTGGCTGATTTTTGTATTTTTTGGTAGAGACAGGGTTTCACCATGTTGGCAAGGCCGATCTTGAATTGCTGACCTGAAGTGACCCTCCCACCTCAGCCTCCCAAAGTGCTGGGATTACAGGCATGAGCCACCGTGCCCAGCCAAGAAAAATACATTTTTAAAATTTCATGTAGCCTAAGTGTACAGGATTTATAAAGTCTATAGTAGTATACGATCATATCCTAGGACTTCACATTCACTCACCACTCACTCACTTCCAGTCCTGCAAGTTCCATTCAAGGTAACTTCCCTATATAGATGTACCATTTTTAATCTGTTATACCATATTTTTACCGTACCTTTTCTGTTGAAGTATGTTTAGATACACAAATACTTACCATTGTGCTACAACTGTCTACAGTACTTAGTACAGTAACATGTTATGCAGGTTATAGCCTAGGAACAATAAGCTATACCATATAGCCTAGTTGTGTAGCAGGCTACACCGTCCAAGTTTGGGTAAGCACACTCTATGATGTTTGCACAACCACCAAATCACCTAACAACACATTTCTCAGAAACTATCCCCATTGTGAAGTGATCTATGACTGTACATTTAAGGGAATACAATGAAATAAGTGAGGTTGGCCAGGCACAGTGGCTCATGCCTGTAATCCCAGCACTTTGGGAGGCTGAGGCAGTTGGATCATGAGGTCAAGAGATTGAGACCATCCTGGCCAACATGGTGAAACCCTGTCTCTACTAAAAATACAAACATTAGCCAAGCATGGTGGCATGTGCCTGTAGTCCCAGCTACTCCGGAGGCTGAGGCAGGAGAATTGCTTGAACCTGGGAGGCAGAGGTTGCAGTGAGCTGAGATTGTGCCACTGCACTCCAGCCTGGGCAACAGAGCGAGACTCCACCTCAAAAAAAAAAAAAAAAAAAAGAAAAGAAAAGAAATAGGTGAGGCTTTGGCCTAAAAACCCAGGGTTCTAGGAGGATCTATTCTTCTAAATAATTAAATAATCCTTGAGTGAGCCTGTAAACCACGTTAAACAACTTTGAAAGGACATGCCGTCATCCTCTTGTCTTGTTCACAAGTTTTGGATAATTTTTTTTTTTTTTTGAGACAGAGTTTCACTCTTGTTGCCCAACCTGGAGTACAATAGCGCAATCTCGGCTCACCACAACCTCCACCTCCCAGGTTCAAGCAATTCTCCGGCCTCAGCCTCCTGAGTATCTGGGACTACAGGCACCCACCAGCACATCCAGCTAATTGTGTATTTTTTTTGTAGAGACGGGGTTTCTCCATGTTGGTCAAGCTGGTCTCCAACTCCGACATCAGGTGATCCACCCACCTCAGCCTCCCAAAGTGCTGGGATTACAGGCATGAGCCACTGCATTTGGCCTCTTTTTTTTTTTGAAACAGAGTTTTTCTCTTGTCTCCCAGGCTGGAGTGCAGTGGCATGATCTTGGCTCACTGCAACCTCCGCCTCCTGGGCTCAAGGGATTCTCCTGACTCAGCCTCTCAAGTAGCTGGGATTACAGGCATCTGCCACCATGCCCGACTAAGTTTTTGTACTTTTGGTAGAGACAGGGTTTCATCATGTTGGCCAGGCTGGTCTCAAACGCTGACTTCAGGTGATCCGCCTGCCTCGGCCTCCCAAAGTGTTGGGATTACAGGCATGAGCCGCTGTGCCTAGCCAATAATTTTTCTTAACAGCACTGAAGTTCCTGGCAGGCAAGTGGGGAAGGTATTATTCAGTGAGGTATAGATTGGAGAGGTGGTAACGAGGAAGCCAGAGGAGGCTGATGGACTGAGACAAAAAGGAGAAGCCAAGGGCAGGAATTCTAGATGAGGTCCCAGGGCAGGTAAGTGAGAGAAAGGGAGTAAGAAAATGGGAAGAGGGCCGGGCGCGGTGGCTCAAGCCTGTAATCCCAGCACTTTGGGAGGCCGAGACGGGCGGATCACGAGGTCAGGAGATCGAGACCATCCTGGCTAACCCGGTGAAACCTCGTCTCTACTAAAAAATACAAAAAACTAGCCGGGCGAAGTGGCAGGCCCCTGTAGTCCCATCTACTAGGGAGGCTGAGGCAGGAGAATGGCGTGTATCAGGGAGGCGGAGCTTGCAGTGAGCCGAGATCGCGCCACTGAACTCCAGCCTGGGTGGCAGAGCGAGACTCCGTCTCAAAAGAAAAGAAAATGGGAGGAACCCGAAATTTGTGCAGGGAGATGGAGAGGCAGAGCAGTTCCAAGGGTTCTTAGCGTCCAGCGTGTGGCTGCAGCAGAGGAGCGGAAGTGGACAGCAGGTAACCGCGAATGGGTCCCAAATTTAAGCAGCCAGGAGGCCAGGTTGATTTGGCTGGATGTGTTGTCCACATGGATGTTGATGTCTTGTCTCTCCTGAATCAGTCAGGATTTGATCAGAGAAGCAGAGCCATTAAGAAGGATAGAGGATAAAGGACTTACATAGGGATGATATAGAATCACTCAACTGTGGGAACTGGTGGAGAACAAGACTGCTCTCTGTATCTAGTGTGTAGCCTAAAGTCTCTGTGGCCTCACTGGCATTGGAAAAGAAAGCTGGACTTGAATAAGAGTGAGGACACATGGAAACTCACGAGGACAACTGGAACCCAGGTCTGCTTCTCCCCACATTGAACCTACATGTTAGGAGTGCTGACGAAGTTCCGACGGGGCTAGAGGAGCCGCGGTCCAGATATAGCCTCATGCTGGTGAACTAAGTAAGCATCACTGGAACAAGGCATGGGAGCTGCCTCAGTGCCTGCTGCCTGCACTTTACCTTCAGAGCAGTAAAAAAGAAAAAAGCCTGCTGTTTCCTACACCTTCCAAACACTGAAAATTTCTCTTGTAGCCAACACTAACCCAGAATATACAGGGACAGGAATTCTGGGAAATGTTCCAGCTCAGCTAAGTTGACACAGAAGAAAGCCAGCCACCTCACTTCTTCAACACCAAGCACAGTGCCTACGAACAGACCCTATACATAGGGCACTTAATAAATTGTGGGGGTTTTCCATCAAAGGTTCCTTTTTCCTTTTTTTTTTTTTTTTTTTGAGACGGAGTCTGGCTCTGTCGCCCAGGCTGGAGTGCAGTGGCCGGATCTCAGCTCACTGCAAGCTCCGCCTCCCAGGTTTAGCCATTCTCCTGCCTCAGCCTCCCGAGTAGCTGGGACTACAGGCGCCCGCCACCTCGCCCGGCTAGGTTTTTGCATTTTTTAGTAGAGATGGGGTTTCACCGTGTTAGCCAGGATGGTCTCGATGTCCTCACCTTGTGATCCGCCGTCTCGGCCTCCCAAAGTGCTGGGATTACAGGCTTGAGCCACCGCGCCCGGCCACCTTTGTCTTAAAGGTCAAAACAAACTACGAATATCTGCAACAACACGGAAGAACCTCAGAGCATTATGCTAAGTAATAAAAGCCATATACAAAAGAGTACATACTGTATTAGTCCATTGATAAAGAATTCTAAAACAAGCAAAGCTAATCTGTGGTGACAGAAATCAGAACAATGTTGCCTGGGACAGAGACGGAGTTGGAAGTCCCCTCCCTTGGGAAAAGGCATGAGGAAATCTTTAGGAGGTGATAGAAATGTTCTATATTTTGATAGAGGTGTGGGCTACACACGTGTATGCCTTTGTCAACACTCTCTGTACCTCTAAGAGCTGTGCATTTTATTGCATGTAAATTATTATTATTTTTTTAATTTTTATTTATTTATTTATTTATTTTTGAGACGGAGTCTCGCTCTGTCACCCAAACTGGAGCGCAGTGGCCGGATCTCAGCTCACTGCAAGTTCCGCCTTTCGGGTTCACGCCATTCTCCTGCCTCAGCCTCCCGAGTAGCTGGGACTATAGGTGCCCGCCACCTTGCCCAGCTAGTTTTTTGTATTTTTTAGTAGAGACGGGGTTTCACCGGGTTAGCCAGGATGGTCTCGATCTCCTGACCTCGTGATCCACCCGTCTCGGCCTCCCAAAGTGCTGGGATTACAGGCTTGAGCCACCGCGCCCGGCCTATTATTTTTATTTTTATTTGAGACTTGGGTTTCACTATGTTTCCCAGCCTGGACCCAAATTCCTGGCTTCAAACTATTCTCCAGCCTTGCCTCCCAAAGTGATAGGATTACAGGTGTGAGCCACTGTGTTCAGCCTATTGTAGTTAAATATCTCCATTACAAAAACAAACAAACAAAATTACAGAAAAGTGGTGCCTTCAGAGCTAATTACAGATTAATTAAACAACCAAGAAAAACCTTATATCTGCCTAGCTGGCCATTTTTAAAACTGGCCTCATAATGAGTATTTTCGCTCTATAATTGGGAAAGCATCGCCAGGAGTCTCAGAAGAACCGGCAATACCAAGATTCCTTTCCATCAACCACAAGAGAAATCAGAGAGAAACAGAAGCAGTTAGGAGACAAAGGCAAAACTCCTGATAAGAAGACAAGGCAAATAAACTCAACACTGAACTATAGAACTAGAATTGTTATTCCTTTTTTTCCCCAAAAATTTAAATTAACAGTCTGTTCAACAGAGATTTGGTTTCTAAACTGCATCTAGCTCTCACTGTACCCACGTGTGTGACAGAAAGAGAGAGAAAGAGTCACAAACATTCCAAACATTGGAAATCATCATAAATGGGAAGCGGCCGGGCGCGGTGGCTCAAGCCTGTAATCCCAGCACTTTGGGAGGCCGAGACGGGCGGATCACGAGGTCAGGAGATCGAGACCATCCTGGCTAAAAAGGCGAAACCCCGTCTCTACTAAAAATACAAAAAACTAGCCGGGCAAC
>NC_045448.1:55718890-55731584 GCF_002776525.5 Piliocolobus tephrosceles | reverse complement strand
AAAAAAAAAAAAAAAAAAAAAAAAAAAAAAAAAAAAATAAATGGGAAGCTGGGGGAAGTAGTTTCACTGTACCCAGAAGAAATGGATTCCACAGCCATGCAGGGACCTGAATCTCTGTCCAGCTTTCACTTGTCTTCTAGACTGGCCTCATTATCATGACATTTGCATTTTTTTTTTTTTTAAGAACATCAAAGAACAAAAACTATCTCTCTTCTCGCCACTGGCCGTTAGGTGATACCCATTTATCAGGGAGCATACTTTTCTATAATGAATTTATTTCAGCATAGGGACAGCAACTTAAGACATAAATGCTAAGATGGAGGCAGAAAGGAAAGAGGTTCGCCCGGAGATCCAAAGGAGAAGTGGGAGGGGACACTCTGAAAGGCAGGGAAGAACCCCGTAAGGAGGGGCTGGGGGCTCAAGCTGGTTGTGAAAGCCTTTCCCCTTTACGCTTTGCTCTCAGTGTGGCGGGCAGATTGGACGAGCAGGCGCCCTTAGAGGTTCTCACAGGCACCTTTGCTTACTTAGTCCTTTTACAACTTGGATTAATGTTTAACTTTCTTTGGGGAAAGATTAAAAAACAAAGGCAGAAACTTAGACCTCGGTAGCAGTGGCATCCTCACCCCAGGGCTAGACTCTACAGCTCCTGCTCTTTGTCCCCAAGTCTCCTCCCCTCTCCTTTGTCTCCAGGCCCCAGGGGAAGGCTAGAGAATGATCACGTGACTGGGATGGGGCTGTGTTCCTGGCAGTCCCCTGGGCTTCCTGCAGGGACCTGGATTTCTAGTATTTCAGGCTGCTGTCCCTTTTTTTTTTTTTCATTTCCTTTTTGTTTTGTTGTTGATGGGACCGCATGTCCACAACACTGGGATTCCCTCACCCTCATTCTAGAATCCAATTTCTTGGATTTCAGTGTTTTTAAGGTCAGTGGAAACTTTTTTAAAAAGCAACATTAAGCTAATATATTCTTACTGCAGAAAAGGAGCTTTGTTCTATTTATCTCTAAAACTGATGCTCAGTAGTAGTTCTCAGACGTGGAAAGATATGTGTACTATTTATTTATAGGAAATGCTGGCTGGGCATGGTGGCTCACACCTGTAATCTCAGCACTTTGGGAGTCCGATGTGGGTGGATCAGTTTGAGACCAGCCTGGCCAACATGGGAAAACCCTGTCTCTAATAAAAATACAAAAATTAGCTGGGCGTGGTGGTGAGCATCTGTAATCCCAGCTACTCTGGAGGCTGAGACTGGAGAATCACTTGAACCCAGGAGGCGGAGGCTGCAGTGGGCCAAGATTGTGCCATTGCACCCCCGCCGGGGGGATGAGGGGCAAAACTTTGTCCAAAAAAAAAAAAAAAAGGAAATCTACTAGATTGAGGTGCTTGGAAAAACAATCTATCACTAAGGATCCTTCCCTTCCTTTTCTCCATTAATACCACCTTTGTAAAGATTCCCTCCGGTACCACTCCAAATAACTGAAGTGCAGATAGTTATTTCCCAGAAAGTTGTTTTTACGCTGGTGAAATTCCATGGCAAACATTTTATTAACACTCTCCTCCCTTTCCTACCTGAGGTACTAAAACTCGGAGTCAGCCTGGGTAATATTTTACAGGAAAATGCTCTTCATCATTATACACCTGTGCTTACCATGGTACCTGGGGTATCTAGTAGGTGCCAGATCAATATATATGTACATATATATATATATATATGTTCAGATACATATATAGTTTAAAAAAAAATTTTTTTTTATTTTTTATTTCCGAGATGGAGTCTTGATTTGTCAACCAGGCTGGCATGCAGTGGCATGATCTTGGCTCACTGCAACCTCCGCCTTCTGGTTCAAGTAATTCTCCCTCAGCCTCCCAAATAGCTGGGATTACAGGCACGCACCACCATGCCTAGCTAAGTTTTGTGTTGTTAGTAGAGACAGGGCTTCACCACGATGGCCAGGCTGGTCTCAAACTCCCGACCTCAGGTGATTCATCCACCTCAGCCTCCAAAAGTGCTGGGATTACAGGCATGAGCACTGCACCCGGCCACAGACAAATATTTACTGAAGGAATTAATGAAGAAGGGTCTGGGAGAAAAGAAGAAAGCGGAGATTTCTGAAATGGAAGAATTTCCCCTAGAATTATCCAGTACTGACTGTGTAATAAAAGTACACCTTTTCCTTCTTGCTTAGCTAAGTATTGGGGAAACATTTAAAATTATTAAAAATAGAGGGAGTTTTGGGAGCCTGAAAATTCTTTAGACCCCAAAACTGCTGGGATCCTAGACCTTAAGATTCCAAAGAAGAGATGTTCTTAGACTTGATCCTACCTACTCACAGGCTCAGAGTGGACCTGGCTACTGGCTTATCTTATGTCTAGAAGAATTAAGTGATTTCAGTATGCTCAGCTTAAAAAGTTGTCACGAACCTGGGGATGGAGTAGAGGGGGTTGGTGTTTAGAATATCCTAACCACCCCTTCCTGCTCTGGTCTAGAAGGAGGCCAGAAACATTTCATAAAATGTTGTACAAAGTATCCCTCCCAAAATCCTGGCTTTTCCAGGGAGGCAGTGCTGGCTGCTCAGTTGAGCATGGCCCTTTGGGTTCACATGGACCTAAGTCCAAATTCTATCTGTGTCCTGAGTTGTTCAGCCTGACAAAGAAAAGTAGACACTGGGCCAGGTGCAGTGGCTCATGCCTGTAATCCCAGTTCTGTGGGAGGCCGAGGCAGGCTGATCACCTGAGGTTGGGAGTTTGAGACCAGCCTGACCAACAAGAAAGAAACCCCTTCTCTACTAAAAATACAAAATTAGCCTGGCGTGGTGGCGCACGCCTATAATTCCAGCTACTCGGGAGGCTGAGGCAGGAGAATCACTTGAACCTGGGAGGCGGAGGTTGCGGTGGGCCGAGATGGCACCATTGCACTCCAGCCTGGGCAACACGAGCGAAACTCTGTCTCAGGGGAAAAAAAGAAAAAAGAAAAAGAAAAAAGAAAAGTAGACACCATGAGGCCTGGTAAGTATTAAGCTGCAAAGAAAACTCAGATAATTAACTTAAGCGCAGGGGAGTTAGTTGAATGGAGAGCTGCCCCAGTGAAGACCAAAGGCGAGGGATGGTGGGTGATGTGGGTGGCAAAGTTGCACAAGGAAAAGGGATGGACAGTTCAGGCTTGTAGGTATTTGGGAGCTTGGCACAGGTGCTGGACCCCAAGTCTATTTGTTGAGGCTAATAGTACAATAATACAGTCCCAAGTTCACCATTGATTTTTTTTTTTTTGAGATGGAGTCTCGCTCTGTTGCCCAGGCTGGAGTGCAGTGACGTGATCTTGGCTCACTGCCATCGATCTCCACCTCGCAGGTTCAAGTGATTCTTCTGCCTCAGCCTCCCAAGTAGCTGGGACTACAGGTGCATGCCACCATGCCTGGCTAATTTTTGTGTTTTTAGAAGAGACGAGTTTCACCATGTTGGACAGGCTGGTCTCAAACTCCTGACCTCGTGATCCACCCACCTCAACCTCCCAAAGTGCTGGGATTACAGGCGTGAGCCACCGTGCCCGGCCTCATCAAATTGTTTTTCTGCTGATTCTGACCTACTTTTCTGAAAGCAGTCACTCAGTCATTCTTTAGGAGCCCTGGCTGCTTGAAGTCTTATATCTTCCAGGCCCAGCATCCTGCAGCAAGCAAGTCCAAACCATGTGCTAAGGTTACTAAAAATTCATTTCTCAAACCTTAGCACTATTGATATTTGGGTCCAAATCATTGCTTCTTATATCTATTTATTTATTTATTTTGAGACAGAGTCTTGCTCTGTTGCCCAGGCTAGAGTACAGTGGCACAATCTCAGCTCACTGCAATCTCCACCTCCCGTTCAAGCAATTCCCCTGCCACAGCCTCCAGAGTAGCTGGGATTACAGGTGACTGCCACCACACCCGGCTAGTTTATTTGTATTTTTAATAGAGATGGGGTTTCACCATGTTGTCCAGGCTGGTTTCAAACTCCTGACCTCAAGTGATCTGCCCTCCTCGGCTTCTCAAAGTGCTGGAATTACAGGCGTGAGCCACCATGCCCGGCCAAAATCATTGTTTCTTGTGGGGTGCTATCCTGCAGGGCAACATGGTAGGATGCTTTGCAATATCCCTGCCCTGTACCCACCAGATGCCTTGCAGGATCCTCCAATTATGACAGTGCAAAATGCCCTAGACATCACCAAATGTCACTGTATGCCAAATTTCTCCCAGTTGCAAACCACTGCATCATACAGGTTTCTCTCCATGAAATGCTTTGCACAAGGCTTCCATGATGATCGGAATTCATTAGTCCCAGAGCAAAATCAAGAAACTCAGTATCGGCCTGGTGTGGTGGCTCATACCTGTAATCTAGGCACTTTGGGGGCCCAGGTGGGTGGATCACGAGGTCGGGAGATAGAGACCATCCTGGCTAACATGGTGAAATCCCATCTCTACTAAAAATACGAAAAATTAGCCGAGTGTGGTGGCGGGCGCCTGTAGTCCCAGCTACTCAGGAGGCTGAGGCAGGAGAATGGCGTAAACCCGGGAGGCAGAGCTTGCAGTGGGCCGAGATCGCGCCACAGCAGCCCCGGCCGGGCCGGGGGGACAGGGCCCGAATCACTACCACAAAAAAAAAAAAAAAAAACCCGGGTGCAATGGCTCATGGCTGTAGTCCCAACACTTTGGGAAGCCAAGGTGGGAGGGTCACAAGGTCAGGAGATGGAGACCACCTTGGCTAACATGGTGAAACCCCCTCTCTACTAATCATACAAAACAAATTAGCCAGGCGATGTGGCGGGCGCCTGTAGTCCCAGCTACTCGGGAGGCTGAGGCAGGAGAATGACGTGAACCCGGGAGGCGGAGCCTGCAGTGAGCCGAGATTGCGCCACTGCACTCCAGCTTGGGCGACAGAGCGAGACTACGTCTTAAAAAAAAAAAGAAAGAAAGAAACTCAGTATCACTTTATGTTGAATTTATAACAGTGCTTCTTCCCAATTCTACCTTCGACATAGGTAAGTAGATTCCTCCTCAGGGCCCCAGACCTTACAGAGTCCTGCTCTAGGCTTGTTTCAGCCAAGTCCCTTCCCATGGAGGAGGAAGTCAACAGGGACAAGAGAATATGTCCACTGGAGCCTGTTCCCTCTCTCCTAGACAATTCAGGGTGCTGGCAGGACATCAAAATTCTTGCTCAGAAGGGTCAAGTCTACCTTCAGGGCATACACAACTTTTTCACAGGGTTACTTCTCCAGACTGGGCCGTGACACTGGGGTGGCTCACGTGGGGTCATGGAGTGTCAACGTAGATGGAGCTTAGATGTGTGGCCTATGCTATTTTTGGCAACGTAAATGGAACTTAGATATGTGGGCTGTACTTTTGCCCCAGATCCTGCAAATGCAACACGAGGGCCTGCTCTCTCCTTCTTGAGCCACCAGCTCTCTTAAAAGATGTCATTGAGATCGCTAGCAACTCCAAAGCCTCTATGTACCTTCTCCACTTTCCTCAATCTCTGCAGAAAGTGGTGATAAGCACTCACCCCAAGTGGAGAACCAGAAGGGAAAAGAAGAGGTTCCGAGAACCCAGAGAATTCCTCCTCAGAGCAAGCAGGGGCTAGACAGCTTTGCACCTCTCCACTGAGCAAAGAGCACCACCTCATGAGCAGTGAAACACTCTCCGGAAAAACACCAGCATTCCTGGTAGATTCCTTTTCCTTTGCTTGTCTCTAATCGACACACAACACCTTCTCCGGGCTGTGGACTCCACAGTCAGATGTGTAGTGAGATGTGGCCACTGCCTCCTCCTCAGTGAAGCGGTCTGGCTGATGCTCCCCCAGGGGAAATGAATCACTCTCTTGATTTTGAACTTGCACAGCCTGTTACTCACACCTTGGCTAGTGACTGACCTGTTCCATCACACTTTGTGGAGAGGTGAATCCTATGAGCTCCCCCAAGGCAGTGGCACCTGACTCACCTGGCTTCCCCTGCGGGCCTTGCACAGGGCTCACACACGGTGCAGCTGCTCAGGTGTTCTTCCCTGAATCAATTAACTTTAAAATTCCACCTGTTTGGGATCAAAGTCATTGAGATTTATGAGAAAAACCAGTCCAACCAGTCCCCACTTCATGCTTTTCCCCTGTGGCTCTTAGATCCTGAAGCCGGTTTATTTTGTCAACTTAATGTCCTGCTATCAACACTCACTTTATGCTTGGTCCAAGCATGAGTAGAGGCAGAGCTTCTTTACGTTGTAAAGACTGGGAGCATCATAAAGAGGAAGTTTTAGAGATTGTATTAGTTCCCTAGGGCTGCTGTAACAAAATGCCACAGACAAGGTGGCTTAAAACAGCAGAAATATGGCTGGGCAAGGTGGCTCACGCCTGTAATCCCAGCACTTTGGGAGGCTGAGGCAGGCGGATCACCTGAGATCAGGAGTTAGAGATCAGCCTGACCAACATGGAGAAACCCTATCTCTACTAAAAATACGAAAACATTAGCTGGACGTAGTGGCAGGTGCCTGTAATCCCAGCTACTTGGGAGGCTGAGGCAGGAGAATTGCTTGAACCTGGGAGATGGAGGTTGCGGTGAGCTGAGATCACACCACTGCTCTCCAGCCTGGGCAACAAGAGCAAAACTCCATCTCAAACAAACAAACAAACAAAACCCAGAAATATATTCTCTCTGGTTCTGAAGATCAGAAGTCCAAAATCTAGGTGTTGGCAGGGCCTTACACTATCTGAAGCCTCTCGGAGGGCCTTCCTTGCCTCTTTCTAACTTCTAGGCATGTTCCTCAGCTTATAGATATCCATCATTGCATGGCATTTTCCCTGTATGTCTTCTCTCTCTGTGTTCAAATGTCCTTTTTTTTTTCTTTGTTTTTTTGAGATGGAGTCTCATTCTGTCACCCAGGCTGGAGTGCAGTGGCGCGATCTCGGCTCACTGCAACCTCTGTCTCCCGGGTTCCAGTGATTCTCCTGCCTCAGCCTCCCGAGTAGCTGGGACTACAGGTGCCTGCCACCATGCCCAGCTAATTTTTGTATTTTTAGTAGAGACAGGGTTTCACTATGTTGGCCAGGCTGGTCTTGAACTCCTGACCTCAGGTGATCCACTGGCCTTGGCCTCCCTAAGTGTTGGGATTACAGATGTGAGCCACCGCACCTGGCGCCCGCTCCCCACCTTTTAAAATAAGAACACCAGTCATTGGGTTAGATTTCACCCTAACTCAGTATGACTTGATTATGTCTGCAAAGAGTCTATTTCCAAGGAAGCTGACTCTCATGGGTATAGATGTTAGGACTTGAACATGTCTTTTGAGGGGATACCCACTACAGAGATGAAAGCACTTAATTCCCACAGCCTTTGGGGAAACTGGCTTGTGGCATGTGTGAGCCGAACCTCACATCTCATCTCCCCACAAGAAGCTTTGAATCTGGAAAGCTTAATTTGGATCCTAGCTCCATCATATGTGCCACCTCGGATAAACTGCTTAAACCAGAATACCTTCAAATGTTATACTCCTCCACACAAAATCAAAGAGCTTTGTAACAGTTTGTTTTCATTTCTTCTCTTCTATCCTTTGGGCTATTGTTTTCTTTCTTTTTCTTTTTCCTCCCTTTTTTTTTTGGAGACAGAGTCTCACTAGGTTGTCCAGGCTGGAGTGCAGTGGCCATTCACTGGCAGTCATACTGCATCACAACCTTGAGCTCCTGGGCTCAGGCAATCCTCCTACCTCAGCCTCCTGATGGGCTATTATGATTATTCATTTTACTTCTACATATGTTATAAACCTCATAAGACATTGTTATTATTTTTTGCTTTAAACAGTTTCATGTTTAGAAAAACTTTGGCTATTTGTTTTTTAGCCTTCCCTCATTTTAGAGGGGCTCCAATTATGTTAGACCACTTGATACTATCCCACAGATCACTGAGGTGGTGTTCATCTTATTATTTTATTTTTATATTCATTTTAAAAATCTATTTTTATTTTGACTGGGCGCAGTGGCTCACACCTGTAATCCTAGCACTTTGGGAGGCTGAGACAGGTGGATCACCTGAGGTCAGGAGTTCGAGACCAGCCTAGTCAGCATGGTGAAAGCCCATCTCTGCTAAAAATACAAAAATTAGCCAAGTGTGGTGGCGTGCACCTGTGACCCCAGCTACTCAGGAGACTGAGGTGGGAGAATCACTTGAACCCTGGAGGTGGAGGTTGCAGTGAGCCAAGATAGCATCATTGCACTCCAGCCTGGGTGACAAGAGTGAAACTCCATCTCCATAAATAAATAAATACATGTAAAATAAAATAAAATAGAAATGGCCCATTCAAAATTCATGAGAAAAACATGGAGAGGGGAGGTGGCTCCTGGAGGGAGTGGTGTGGGACCAATAGTAAAGGAATCCAGTTTTGGTGAGTTATCTGAACCATCAAGGTGAAGTGTCATGAGCCCCTTGCTCCGCAAAGCTCGTGGAAATAGAGAACCATGAATTAGATTGAGAGAAAAGCTTCATGAGGAATCATGGGTTCTTTCTTCTTTTTTCTTTTCTTTTCTTTTCTTTTCTTTTTTCTTTTCTTTTTTTTTCTTTTTTTTTTTTTTTTTTTTTGAGATGGAGTCTCGCTCTGTCGCCCAGGTTGGAGTGCAGTGGCCGGATCTCAGCTCACTGCAGCAGCGCCTCCCGGGTTTACGCCATTCTCCAGCCTCAGCCTCCCAAGCAGCTGGGACTACAGGCGCCCACCACCTCGCCCGGCTAGTTTTTTGTATTTTTTAGTAGAGACGGGGTTTCACCGTGTTAGCCAGGATGGTCTCGATCTCCTGACCTCGTGATCTGCCCGTCTCGGCCTCCCAAGGTGCTGGGATTACAGGCTTGAGCCACCGCGCCCAGCCTTCTTTTCTTTTCTTTTCTTTTTTGTGAGACAGTCTCACTGTCATGCAGGCTGGAGTGTGGTGGTGCGATTTTGGCTTGCTGCAATCTTTGCCTCTCAGGCTTATCTGCCTCAGCTTCCTATAGGCAGGTGCAAGCCACCATGCATGGCTGATTTTCATTTTTTGTAGAGACAAGGTCATAAGAGGTCTCACTATGTTGCCCAGGCTGGTCTTGGACTCCTGGGCTCAAGTGGTCCTCCTGCCTTGGCCTCCCAAAAGTGCTAGGATTACAGGCATGAGCTGCCATGACCAGTCTGGGGTCATGGGTTCTTTAACTGTACTTTCTAAAGAGCTTAGCCCAGTATGGGATATAAAGAAGCTTCTCAGGATAGACTGACTATTATTTGCAAAGGTAATCAGAAGTGAGTCTGTGCTTGGAACAGATACCAGAGAATGCAGTCTCCGCGATGAGATCATCTGGGCCCTGTGAAAGAAACTGTTTGGCAGAGGTGGTTGCTTTTCAAAGCTGGCTGGGTGTGTTTCGGTCCTGTGTTAGCTGTTTAGAGTCAAGGCTGGCCTCAGTGAGAAGCAAAGAGCCAGCGAGTGGGTGGTCTAGCCTCCTGCACTCAATTATGTCTCCCCCAAAAGCTGAGAGTCCCTTTGGAATTCAGTTTCTTTCAGTTATTTCTGCCTTGTTCAAATGTGAACACCTTGTCCTGAATGGTGAATGAATTGTTTTCTTCCCCATTAGGGCTTCTAGTTGAAAACCACACCCTACGAGATGAAATGCAGAAGTGATATTTGTGGAAAGTGGTCTGGTAGAAACCCTCCTCTAAATCCCATTTGAGATCTCAAAGGACACTGGTTCTCAGAAGAGCCTAGAAGACAGAGACAGGGGCAAGGAGGGGTCTCACAACTGCCCAACACCAGCCAGCACATAATTTGGGTCAAGATTTGGTTAATTGTGGGTTGGGACAAGGTGAAAGAAAACATGGCTCACAAAGGAAGTCCAATGGTACCCATAAGACAAATGTACGCTGGGCTCAGTTACAGACATGGGGAGGAGCAAGTTTGGAAGCCACAACTGTCACGATCAGGGAGATCTGGGGCCACAGCTAGGAGACAGGACCTCTAGTCAGAGTTGCTGGTGCTTCGGGGACGGAAGACTCAGATGCTACAGGCTTGACCTGCCTTCAAGGTATGATTAATGGAGGGTATGCTGAGAAGTTTATTTGCCTCCTGGAATGTTTTCCCTACCTGCTCACAGATGCCTGACATTCCTTTTAACAGGGAACAAGCCTTGCATTACAGAGCAAAAGAACAAGCTTAAAATGGCCATCAGAGGAGAATTTCATATCTGAGAAAGACAGCAAGAGGGGGAGAATGGTGTGTGTGTGTGTGTGTGCGTGTGTGTGTGTGTGTGTGTTTGTCTAGGATGGTATAATTTTGCTCAAGGCCATCGAAATAAGAAAATTTGGAGGCTGGGCGCAGTGGCTCACACCTGTAATCTCAATCCTTTGGGAGGCTGAGGCAGGCGGATCATTTGAGGTCAGGAGTTCGAGACCAGCCTGGCCAACATGGTGCAACCCCGTCTCTACTAAAAATACAAAAAAATTAGCCAGGAGTGGTGGCACACGTCTGTAGTAACAGCTACTCAGGAGGTTGAGGCAGGAGAATCACTTGAACCTGGCAGGTGGAGGTTATAGTGAGCCGAGACTGAGCTATTACACTCCAGACTGGGTGACAGAGCTAGACTCCATCTCAAAAAATAAACAAAAAAAAGAAAGAAAATTTGGGGTCCTGTTGGTGGGGTGGGAGGAGGGAGAGCACAGGAAGAATAGCTAATGAATGCTGGGCTTAATACCTAGGTAATGGGTTGACCTGTGCAGCAAACCACCATGGCACACATTTACCTATGTAACAAACCTGCACATCCTGCACATGTACCCTCAAACTTAAAATAAATATTGATTTAAAAAGTAAAAAGAAAATTTGCTTTCTCCCCCATGTAATAGCAGTAGCAGCAGCATTTCAGAATGGCTTTAATTTTTCCCAGCTTTAAGAAGCAGAGGAAAGCAAGGCCTTTCTTCCAGGCAAGAATATGAAAAAGGGGGGGGGGGGGTTGTTGCTTTAGGGGGAGTTGCGCTTATTTTTTTTTTGTCTTTTTTGTTTTTTTTTTTTCCTTTTTGTGGAGAACGGGGTCTCGCTGTATTACCCAGGCAGGTCTCGAACTCCTGGGCTCAAGCTATCCTCCCGCCTCTGCCTCCCTGAGAGCTGGGATTACAGGCGTGAGCCACCGCGCCCGGCCTCATATTTGCGATTTAAATTCTTTCATAGATCTCAAATTGTCGCTCTGAAATGCAGTACTTCCCTCTGCTGGCCATAGGGTTGTATAGCTCATCGAAAACAAGGATGACTCCCAAGTCCTCTCCCTTATCCAAGACTAAGGAATTGACTCTGGACATGAGGTAGGAGATAAATCAAATATAGGATGATTTTCCAACCTTCACACCCCCGCAGAAAACATCCTTGAGTGTCTTTTGGCTCTGAATTTAAACAGGTTTATCTAGCTTCTCCAGCCTGTGCTTAGCCAATTAGGTCACATTGGCATGAACGTGCAAAGAACAATGGCTTGGAGCCCCACCCACCCAATTGCAGGACCTTGGCCCCCTTCCAAAACCTCCCTTGGAGATTCTGGAATACTTTCAGGGGACTGAGGCTCATGATTTGGGGTTTGGGACCTCACAGAGAGTCCACCATGTTCTTCTCGCTGGCTTCTGTCCCTACACCATCTCTTGGTTAAAAAGCCCCTCAAGGGCTCAAGCCGGGTGCGGTGGCTCACATCTGTAATCCCAGCACTTTGGGAGGCTGAGGTGGGCGGATCACCTGAGGTCAGGAGTTTGAGACCTCCCTGACCAACATAGTGAAACTCCGTCTCTACTAAAAATGCAAAAATTAGCTGGGCATGGTGGCACACACCTGTAATCCCAGCTACTTGAGAGGCTGAGGCAGGGGACTCGCTTGAACCTGGGAAGCAGAGGTTGCAGTGAGCCGAGATAGCACCACTGCACTCCAGCCTGGGTGACAGAGCAAGACTCCATCTCAACAACAGCAACAAAAGCCCTTGAAAGAAATTTCCTGCTGCTCTATTGTCCTGCCTGAGCCAGAATCTGCTAATTCTCAAATCTGCCTCAGTCGCAGTCCTGCTAGTGGCGGTTTCTGTGCAGACGTAGGAAAAAGGGCCCCACAAGATAGTTGGAATTTATTCCAAAATATTCATATGACCAAATAACAAGTTACATGCTCTCCATTGCATGGTGGTGCATTTTGGTTAAAAAGCTATATCCTAGCAGGGTGGTGGTGATGCGTACTTATAGTCCCAGCTACTCAGGAGGCTGAGGGAGGAGGATTGCTTGAGCCCAGGAGTTCAAGTTCAGCCTGGGCAACATAACAAGATTTTGTTTCTTAGAAAAATAAATTTGACAGTAACAAAGGATACAGGTTAACATGTTGTTTTACCTGTTTCCTTAAACTCCATTTTACCTTCAGTGGTAAGAGTTCCCAAGTTAAATTGAATTGATACTTAAGAAAGGGCTTTAGGCAAAACCATGGGAGTTTTGAAGTCCCTGTGGACTTGCCTGGCATGCCTGGAAGATTTGTAGGTATCACCTTTCTACACAGATTGTGTTTCTGCCCTCAAGGAAAATAGTTCACTTTGATCACTGTAAATGATGTAGTATTTAAACAAAAGTAAAACACTTCATTTTTGTTCTAAAACTAAAATGTTAAGAAAGAAAAGTGGCAAAAAAAAAAAAAAAAGGAAAATCAGTTTTTCTGCATTTTCATTTTTT
>NC_045448.1:55673749-55718790 GCF_002776525.5 Piliocolobus tephrosceles | reverse complement strand
TCTCTTTTCTTATATTCCCATTTCCGTGTTCTTTAAGTAGATGAGAAACCTGTTTTTCAGCTAAATGCTGCAAGGGGCTAGACTTCCCTCCCTGCAAATCTGACCTTGAAAGTCTTGATGTATGTTAAGAAGGGCATGGAAGTGATTAGAGAAATGGAAGTTACAGGAGAAAGTGGGAGGAAGTGAGAGGAATACTCATGGAAAGCCTTCATGTGCACATAAATACAGCAGCCCTTGGATTCAAGAGGGCAACATTTATTTGCCCTCTTGACATAAAGGAGTAAACTCCAGAAGACTTGGGGCTTGGGGTAAGAACTCGCAAATGGTAAAGGAAGAATTTGTCTTCCTTCCAATGGGAGCTTACTCAAAAAAAAAAAAAAAAAAAAAAAAAAAAGCAAGTAGGTGGGATACTTCAAGGGCCAGAGTGAGGTCCTATGCAGGCAGACAAATTGCTTCAAAAGCCACTGGAAAACTTGGCCTTGTGGTGTAACAGGAACAAAAAGCATATAGTAAATTATAAAGAGCTGGCAGGGCTAGAGTTCCAATTAGTATCTGTCTCGGCAATGTGCCAGCAGACAGGGGAAGGGTTGGAGGTCATCTGAGCTGGTAGGATAAAAACAAGTATAAATCTCAGGGGCTATCTGCTGTGTCTTTTCTGCCATGAAAATTCAGCAAGAGCCACAGACACATGAATAACGGGAGTGTGTGTTTAAGAAGTCACGTGGCATGTGAAGTGAAAGCAAAGAGCCAGACTTGCCCCCAAGGCAGATGGTCTGGCTGGGTGTTCAAGGCCATTTCAGAACACACACAGAAAACAGGAGAATAGGCAGTGCAGGTTCTTGGGGGAAAGCTGATTTTAGTTGAAAAAGCAGAGGGAAACCCAGACATTGCACACTTTTAAACTTTAGCCCTATCACTTTCATGAGCCTCCTGCCCAGGAGGGCCATTAGTTCTACTCAGTGTGGACCCCAAGGTCCTTCCCACTCCCATGAGCTACCCATCAGGGTGAGCTGAGAGATCAGCTGGGGGGAGTAGAGCCACTGTAGCTGAGAGGAATTGTTTGTGGAGTTGGTTAGTAAGCAGGAGAGCAAAAAGGAGAAGGAAACCATTAACAGTGGTTGAATGCCTCCACCTGAAGTAGGCAAGGTGTATAGGTCTCTTACACTAGGGAACTTATCCGAGTCATACAGCACCAAAGTATGTTAGTGGTGGTGAGTTCATACAGGTCTGCAGCAACCTCAGTTCTTGCCTCCTCAGAAGGAAGAATTTGACTGAGGAGATGAAAGGCAGGAGAGATCAAGGCAAGTTTTGAACAGGAATGAAAGTTTGTTTAAAAGCTTTAGAGAAGTCACAAAAGGAAGGAAAGTCCACTTGGAAGAGGGCCAAGTGGGTGACTTGAAATATCAGTGCGTGGTTTGACCTTTTGACTTAGGGTTTTATACGTTTACATACTTCCAGGGTCTTGCGTTCGTTCTCCCCTGATTCTTCCCTGGGGTGGGCTGTCTGCATGCATGGTGGCCTGCTAGCGCTTGGGAGGGGAGCATGCACAGTGTGTTTACTGGAGTTGTAGGCATGCTCACTTGAGGAATTCTTCCCTTACCAGTCAAATGTCCCTAGGAGGTCATATACCAGTTCAACTCCACCATTTTGCCTCAGTGTGCATGCTTGAGCCCAGTTGCCCAACTCCTGATATCTTATCATGAAGCTGTTGATCACCAGTTTCAGGTTTTTTCTATCTGTTGAGAGACTGCCTTTCCCTGGCATGGGCTGCAGCCAGTTATTTTAGAGAAACAGTTAGCAGCTGCCTGACCATCACCTAATGATCCCCTGACATTTTTGGTGGGGGTTATGGGGAGCCCTCTCTTGCCCCGCTCATGCCTGACTAGCTGCCCACTATAACACCTCATCTATCTTGTGCAGCTTGTTTCACCTGTTTCATCCATTCCCAGAACTCCCACATGATCACCTTCTCCAGACCTATCTTACCCCTAAGGAACTCCCTAGCTCCCGGTACCCCCACCCACATTGGTTGTTCCTTGTTTGCCAAGGCACTCTCTGGAGCTCACCTCTTTGTCAGTGTTGTCATTTAGTTCCATCCATTTGTTTTCTCTGGATGGAGCTGGAAGAAATTTCAGATCCATATGGGGAGAAGAGGAGAAGGATGAAGGAAACCAAGCTTTGCCAGTTTGCTGAGATAGGGGTGAGGAACAGACATTCACAAAAAAAGATCATTCCTTTCCACACCGTCAGAGGAATCAGCTCTAGCCCTGATGCCTGCACTGTTGCCAAAGGGCCCCATCTCTGTTCAGTCTTGAGCATCAGCCTAACTTACCAGTTACCAAGCCCTGAAAAGAGGGAATGGATGTGCATCCCACCTCAAGGAGGAGGTGAGAGGAGGAAAACAGACTATTCTGCCATGTGAGTATATAAATTCTCTAGAAAAGTCAGAGGGGCACTTTCTAAGACTGGATCACACATCCATGGACCTTGTTGAGTCTGAGAAAATGATACACCAAGATAAAGGTTGCAGAAGCAAAAGTTTTCTCTGACCTTCTCCTGCCCTCCAGTCTCTGGCTGCTCATTCTCCCCCAGGATAGTCATAGAAACTAGAATCCCTCTTCCCCAAAGCAGGTCATAGAAACCAGAACCCCTTTCCCCAAAAGCAAGCCATAATGCCTGAAAATATTACTCCAACTTCCCCCCACCTTTCTGTGTGAAAATTGGCCATAAAGAAATTGCCTGACCTACAGTGTAGGGATAACCATTCCAGAGAAGTTCCTGCCCCATATCCAGAAGGAAGGAATGCTCCACAGAGAAGCCAAGAGTCATCTAAGCAGACAGGCCTTGCTGGGTTTCCCCACTCGGTCTGTTAGCATTAGATTATAACCTTTATATACGATCATATTTCTACATGGCTATCCATAGTTCTTGAACCTAAGCATAAAAATGGGCAATTTTCTCTGTATTTTTGAGTCTTCATTCTGAAGACTCCTATGTCGTGTAAAATGATGATCAAATACATTTGTATTCCCTCTCTCCCATTAATCTGCCTTGTGTCTGTTGATTTTCAGTGACCCTTCAGAGGGTGAAAAGGAAACTTTCTCTAGGCCCTTCAAACCTTCACAAGGCTGGCTCCCTTGCCTCATTCAGGTTTAGCCACAGAGGTCTTCCCTGATTTACTAATAAAGTACCACTGCCCCAATCCTCAGCCCTCCCATCTCCCCCTCACTTCCATCAAATTATTCTATTGTGCTCTGTCATCATCTTTTTATCAAGAAAGAAAAATAGCTCAGAGCTGTCTGAGGAATGTGAGGTGTGTAAAATGTATCAGGCCCAGAGAGCACGGGACTTCAGTCATCCCATCTCTCTTGCACCCATTCCCAGAGGCAATTGTTTAAAGGCATTTTCTTTTCCTTTCCTTTCCTGTAGTTTCATAATGTAACCCTCACCCATTATCTCCATATTCCTGGAACTTGTCATCCAAAGAACAACATAGGCAATCACCGATCAACATTATTTCTTTAAACCAATGAGAATCCTTGACAAACAACTTTGTATCAATCCACTCCTTATCCTTCCTTTTGGTCTATAAACACCTGCCTGTTAACAAAGGCTGAATGGAGCTCACATCCAAGGTTACTTGGGACTGAGTCCTCCTTATGGCTCAAGTAAGCTCTTTAAAATGACACTTTGTGCCTCACCTTCTTGCTTTAAATCAACATTATGTTTTTACTTATTTACTTATTTATTTATTTTTGACACATGGTCTCACTCTGTTGCCAAGGTTGGAGTGTGGTGGCACCATCATGGCTCATTGCAGCCTCTACCTCCTGGGCTCAAGTGATCCTCCACCTCAGCCTCCCTAGTAGTTGGCACTACAGGTGCGTACCACCATGCCTGGCTAATTTTTGTATTTTCTTTGTAGAGATGGAGCTTTACCATGATGCCCAGGCTGGTCTCAAACTTCTGAACTCAACCTCAGCCTCCCAAAATGCTGGGACTACAGGTGTCAGCCACCATGCCTGGCTGACATTATGTAATCTTTTGTTTGTTTATTGCCTATACTCCCCCCTTCTAAAATATAAGCAGAAAACTCACCTTCCTCATTCACTGCTGGATCCCAGCATTTGCAAAATGAATGAATGCAGGGTGCCAGCCCTTAACACCTCCTTTCTTTCATCTTCCAACTCCCTACCTTCAGCCTCATGCTACCTCAGTCAGCCTGGAATTCCTCACTCTTATTAGCTCACAAGCAGTTTCACATTTAACAATCCTACCAAGAAACTATGATTTTTTAAAATGGACTGAGATAACTCCATCCAACATGCTTCTCCTTCTGCATTTCTGAAACAGTTTGCCATTTATAAAGCACACCATTGGCTCTGTTGGGTGCTCTATACAGTGTTTCTGATAACTTTTACAGCAACTATTTTCTTGCTGGTCTGCCCAACATCATGCCCAGTGAGAGCTTATAGGGAAGGAGCTGCTGAGGCCACTGGGTCTAGGGCAACATCACATAAAGGCAGGTTCAAGTTAGAGAGGAACAGACCTGAGGTCGGCTATCTTTGTTCTCTTCACTAGAAAAGCAGGGCAAGTCTTGATTGCCATTTAGATATAGACTGACATAAAGTACTATTCATGGAAAAGGAAGATTCAGGAAATGAAAATTGTTTTTATTATTTCAGGGAGGATAAAAGCAAAACAAATTGCTAGCTTTCTTAGGATGTTTTTCTTTTTTTTTTTTTTTTTTTTTTTTTTTTTTTTTTTTTTTTTTTTTTTTGAGACGGAGTCTTGCTGTGTCTCCTGGGCTGGAGTGCAGTGGCCGGATCTCAGCTCACTGCAAGCTCCGCCTCCCGGGTTCACGCCATTCTCCTGCCTCAGCCTCCGGAGTAGCTGGGACTACAGGCGCCCACCACCTCGCCCGGCTAGTTTTTTGTATTTTTAGTAGAGACGGGGTTTCACCGTGTTAGCCAGGATGGTCTCGATCTCCTGACCTCATGATCCGCCCGTCTCGGCCTCCCAAAGTGCTGGGATTACAGGCTTGAGCCACCGCGCCCGGCCTAGGATGTTTTTCTTATGTTGTTTAGAAAGTTCAGGCTCTCTTCAATTCAAGTGCCTTCAATTTTTATGTCAATTTCCCACCATGACTTTGTACATTTTTTTAATGACCAAACATTTGTTAGATAAGGCTAAGTGTCTAAGCATTTAATGCTGTTAAGGAAAAAAAATTACTCATGCCACTTGTGAAAAATGATGAGGCAGACTCATCCAAGAGGAGCCATGCTGATAGGTATAGGGACCACTGCAAAGGGGTCTTGCAGTGGGAGAGGGAGATTGGGCTCAATTCCAACTCCACAAAGGACAAGCAGGAATTTACAATGAAGGAGCAGGGCCCGGGCATAGTGGCTCATGCTTGTAATCCCGGCACTTTGGAAGGCCAAAGCAGGAGGATCCCTTGAACCCAGGAGTTCAAGACTAGCCTGGGCAACATAGTGAGATGCTGTCTCTACAAAAAAATAAAATATTAGCCCAGCATGGTGGCGCATACCTGTAGTCCCAGCTTCTCAGGAGGCTGAGGTGAGAGGATCACTTGAGCCCAGGAGGTTGAGGCTGCAGTGAGCTGTGATCAAGCCACTGCACTCCAGCCTGGAAGACAGCGAGACCCTGTCTCAAAAGAAAAAAAAAAAGAGGAGCAGGGTGGGAGCCAGTGTATAGAAAATGACTAAGGGGAAACATCAAGGATAAGGGTTTCTGGCTAAACTGCCTTGATAGGATTATTGCTGAAGGCAGTCTAGGGTGATAAGATATTGAGTGTGGTCAGATACCAAGGGTGGATATTTTTGCTAAACTGACTTGGAAACTTTCTTGCTCAAACTGGATTATATAAGGACAGAGGAAAAAGCCCAAGGTTTAACCTAGTTAAAAAGGACTCTAGGAGCCTCAGTAAAGTTTTGGTCAAAGGATAGAGCCTTTGTAAATTCTATTGCCTCGGCAGAGTCTGTTTTTAACTTTTGGAAAATATCAGGGAAAGAAGCCAGTTGGTCGAGGAACCTTTTATTAACCATCTCCGTTGATTATTATAATATGTTTAGTTAGAGCACAGAACATGGTGGAGGTACTTCAGTGTGGTTTAGGTTGTAAAAGGAATAACAAATTAAGTCTGAGAAAGAGGGAGGACCTAGATGTTTTTATTTTCAGCACAGCTACTGACTGGCTTTGTGACCTTTGTGAAAGCCCTTCATCTCTCTAAACCTCACCTTCCTCCTATTAAATGAGAGTTGAACTCATATAAACAAAGAGTTCAAAAGTGGTGGGGAGTGGGGTATGGGGGAATGACAGTTGAAGTAAATTATCTCTACGGTCTCTTCCAACATTAACATTTTACACAACTGTTCCTGATAGATCATTCCATTTAACCCATGTTTACAGAGGATAAAGCATAGGGTGAGATGTAAAGGCAGAGTGTACCCCTAAGTCCCAACTCTGAGCTACAGGGGATCCTGCTTTCCCCAGTCAGAAGAATTCATCACTGACTCCTTCCCTGTGACATAATTCTGCAAATTCTGCAGGACTCCAGATGGGGTTCCCACAGCACATTCTGCTGAATATCACCCAGGAATAAAAATGTATACAGTAGACTTTTAAAAACTTAAAAGACTAATACAAGTGTAACAATGACTATTCACTGCAAGAAAGAAAAGAAATGAAATAGTGTAAGAGATCCCACCATCATTCTTTCAATGCTCCCAGCCAGCCTCAATTCCCGTGAGACTCACTGTTTGAACATTTTGAGGCCCCAAATGTGAGTCTAGTGTTCAACCTGATTCCTAATGCATGAGCCAACAACTTCACTTGGTGCCAGCAGTGGGTTAGTACCTGGAAGAAAAACTGGCTGCTATGGACCTAAGGAGAGACTCAACAGGGCTCTCCAGCATGCTGTTTTCAGGGGAATTTTCAGTATTGATTTTCCTGATAGTTGAATTTCATTATCTGCACTGAAATTAGAACCTAAACCCTGGTTAAAATGAGGTAGGCATGGTGGCGTATGTCGGTAGTCCCAGCTACTCAAGAGGCTGAGGCAGGAGAGCTGGTTGAACCCGGGAGGCAGAGGTTGCAGTGAGCTGAGATCTTGCCACTGCACTCCAGCCTGGGCAATAGAGCAAGACTCCAGCTCACTGTACTATATGTCCTTTATTGCTCCTGCTGCCATCTTCAATAGCAGTCTGATTCCAGTTATTTTTTGCCACTGTAAAAGTTGTCAGAATCAAAATAGGGTCACTTGTGTTAAAAAACCCTGAGAAATGAAGCCAGGGAAGGCCACAAAAGGAGAGTTCTTACATACATGTGTGGGATGACAAGAACTCTCACAAAATAACTCTGAAAAAAGCACAGTCTTGCAAAAGGGTCATTGCAACCTTATACAAAAAATAAACTTCTGTGAGGACATTTCCCCAGCAGTTGTCTGTCCCACCTCATTGTTGTTATTGATCCTTGTAGCCAAGGATAATTCTCTCAAAACAATTCTGTAATCTTCCTCATTTTTCTTCTAAAAAATATCTGTTCTTCTAAATATGCTCAGCTGCCTAGGCTGGCTCATGTGATATGCTCTAGAAAACAAATAATACAGCCACCAGCAGGAGAAGGGCCCCAAGTGTGCCGGCCCTTGGCAGTTGAATACAAGTTTCTGCCCATTATAAAGTCCATTGTTCCCTCTCCTTAAGGAAATCTCCCCTTCCTTGTCCCATAGAGAACAATGTCTTCTCTCTCTCTTTTCCTTCTCAATCTACACAGCCTAAGCAAAAGGTTTTCATTCAGTTGCCTCATCTATTCATTCAACAAACATTTGTGGAGCACTTACTATATGCTAGATGCAGCTCCAGTTTCCAGGAATAGAGCAGGGAGCCACAGAGACAAATGCAGCCCATTTTAAAGCTCACATTCAGTCCTGTGCCTCAGTTGTCATGGCCCGGGCACCTTCCAGTGGAAATGATTCTGTTCCCTCACTACCTCAATGGTGGATAATGCTGTTGAAAGAGAATTTCTTTAAGATAAAATATAACTCTCATACAGATAAAAAATAAACACACATTAATACTTTATTGAGCTCATTAATAAGGAATCTGGTAAGGTGTTACAACCATTTTAAAGAAGTTCCAAAAAATCACAAATTATATGGAGTAAAGGAATGTTGAAATGAATGTGCCAATGGGGGAAACAAAGCAACTTCCTCCATGTATTAGTCTGTTTCCACAGTGCTATAAAGATACTACCTGAGACTAGACAACTTATGGGGAGGCCTCAGGAAACTTACAATCACGTGGAAGGCAAAGGAGAAGCAAGTACCTTCCTCACAAGGTGGCAGGAGAGAGAAAGACCAAGGAAGTGCCACACTTTAAAATCATCAGCTCTCGTGAGAACTCACTATCACGAGAACAGCATGGGGGAAATCACCCCCATGATCCAATCACCTCCCATCAGGTTCCCTCCCTCGACATGTGGGGATTACAATTTGAGATGAGATTTGGTTGGGGACAGAGAGCCAAAACATATCACTCCACAATAAGACAAGGAATTCAATTGAACCTCTGCCATACAGAGCAGATTTTGTATGTCTTTAGATAAAAATTACTTTGTATTGCTGTTATTTGTTCATAATTTACAAAACTGAAAAATAGCTTTCATGGAATCAGATGACCTGGAAGGCTGTCCTGCACAGTTCAGATAAAGCAAAGTTTTCCATTGAAGTATGAAGTTTTCCCTACAATGTCAACTTCAAGATTCCCATGTACCTATCTCTCTAAAGCTGCAGGAAGCTATTAGAGGATTTCACAAACTCAGCAGTACGGACATTTTGGGCAAGACAATCCTTTTTTTAAATTAAAAAAAAATTTTTTTTTTTGAGACAAGGTCTCACTGTGTTGCCCAGACCGGCCTCAAACTCCTGGGTGGAAGGGATCCTCCTGCCTCAGCTGGTATTTTACAGTAAACAAATGAAAGCTGATTTATGATGTTATTATAGTTAAAGTCTATCCCAAACTACATCAGTTCCTTGGAAATATCTGTATTTATCTGAAGATGATGGGCTTAGGTAACGAACAAGCAAAAACTGTTTGAAGTAAATGAATGTACAAATTCCAAGCCAGGGTTCTAGGAATAGTCCTCTCTTTCACTATATTCCATTAATGACATTCTACCTACACGATCTACCTCCTTTGTAACCCTCAGACCCAGCCCTTGTATTTATGTCCAACTCCAGCTGCTCAGTGCAGGCATTTTATCAATTCGTTTTTCTTTTTCTTTTCTTTTTTTTTTTGTTTTAGGTGAAGTCTCACTCTTTTGTCCAGGCTGGAGTGCAGTGGCACAATCTCGGCTCACTGCAACCTCTGCCTCCTGGGTTCAAGCAATTCTCCTGCCTCAGCCTTCCAAGTAGCTGGGATTACAGACACGCACAACCCCCACGCCTGGCTAATTTTTGTATTTTTAGTAGAGACAGGGTTTCACCATGTTGGCCAGTCTGGTCTTGAACTCATGACCTCAAGGGATCCACCCACCTCAGCCTCCCAAAGTGCTGGGATTACAGGCGTGAGCCACTACCCCCAGCCATCAATTCTAGATTATTACAACAGCTTCATAATTTTTCTCCTTTCCTCCAATTTCAACTCCCTTCTTCAGCCATCAGAATGATGTTTTTTAAAAAAAATCTGATCATGTTATCCTTGTTTAAATCTTACAATACATCTGTTCTAAGGTTAAAGTCCAAGCTTCTTAACAAGGCATGCAGGGCTTTTCCATGAGCTGACCTCTTTTTCCCTCAGCATCATCCTCCTCCACCAGTCCCCTTTTACCACCTAAACTCCAATTACAGCCAGCCACTCAAAGTTTCTGTAGCGTACCTTGTTTTATTATATCTTCATGCCTTTGCAAGAACCAGTGCCTCCACACAGAATGTCCTCACTATAACCCCCCCCCCCCCGCCATCCTCCTAGTCTTCATCTTCATCTGGCTAAGCCATCTTCTAGGTCAGACAAAAGTATGTATATATGTATATAATTGCTACACCAGGGTACGAGGTGGAAAAAGTGAGTGCTATGCCTGTTTTTGGCCACTAGAGGGCAAGCTCCTTGAGTGCAGAGCCTGCATCTATAGGTTTTTACGTCTGTATCCTCAGGGCTTTATACTGGCACCAGTATGAGGTTACTGGATGGATGAATGCATAGATAGACAGATGATGAATAGATGAAATCATCATGTTAAAATCCCATTACAGTGTGGGGGGTCACTCCTGTAATCCCAACACTTTGGGAGGCTGAGGCAAGCGGATCGCTTGAAACCATAAGTTCGAGACCAGCCTAGCCAACATGGTGAAACCCCCGTCTCCACTAAAAATATTTAATATTAATAAAAAAATTACCCAGGTATGGTGGTACAGACCTGTAATCCCAGCTGCTCAGGAGGCTGGGGCACGAGAATCGCTTGAATACAGGAGGCAAAGGTTGCAATGAGCCGAGATCGTGCCACTGCACTCCAGCCTGGGCAATAGAGTGAGACTGTATCTCAAAAAATAATAACCAATAAATAAAATAAAATCCCAGTACAAATCAGAAATTGTATAATTGCTTACAGTTTATTAAAATATGATTTAATTGTTGTATAGTATAATGGTATAAAAGTGCATGGTATAATAGATAATGAGAAATAAAGAACTGAGTTAGAAGAACCAATTTTTAGTCCTCTCTTGGTCACAAACTGGTAGAGGTTGCCTGCATTTCTTGGCTCATGGCTCTTTCTCTGCATCACTCCAATTGGTTCCACGGTCACATCTTCTACTCACTCTGATCTCTTGGTTCCCTCTCACAAGGGTCCTTATGATGACACTCAGCCCACATAGATAATCCAGGATCACCTCCCCATCTCAAGAATCTTAAAGTTAATCACACCAGCAAAAGCCCCTTTGCCATATAAGGTAACATTCTCAGGTTCTAGATATTACGATGTAGACATTATTCAGATTGCCATTGATAAGTATAGGCAAAACTAAACAAAACAAAAGGTTGGGTGCGGTGGCTCATGCCTATAATTCCAGCACTTTGGGAAGCTGAGATGGGCAGATCACTTGAGGTCAGGAGGTCAAGATCAAGGCTGCAGTGAGCAGTGACTGCACCACTGCACTCCAGCCTGGGCAACAGGGCGAAACTCTGTCTCAAAAAAAAAAAAAAAAAAGAAAAAGCCAAAAACAGAAAAACCACTTAAACCTCACACTTTATACAAAAATTAACTCAAAATGGATCACGTATTTATTTATTTATGAGACAGAGTCTTGCTCTTTTGCCTAGGCTGGAGAGCAGTGGTGTAATCTTGGCTCATGGCAACCTTGACCTCCTGGGCTCAGGGAATCCTACCACCTCAGCCTTCCAGGTAGCTGGGACTATAGGCACATAGTACAGGCACTCATTTTGGTATTTTTTGTCAAGAAGGGGTTTCGCTATGTTGCCCAGTGTGGTCTCGAATTCTTGAATTTAAGTAATCCACCTGCCTCAGCCTTCTGAAGTGCTGAGATTATGGAGGTAAGCCACAGCTCCCAGACCCAGTTCTGTATCTTGATCACAGTGATGGTTATATGGATTTACCTGTGTGATAAAATAGCATAGAACTATACATTTATCCTGTGCCAATATCAGTGTCTGGTTTTGGTATTACACTCTAGTTCTATAAGATGTAACCATTTTTGCCACTTCCTGTGAATGTATAATTATCTCAACAAGTTTAAAACATACAGACATATTGCATGTAAACTATACTATAACAAAGTTATTTCTTATAAAGTGATCTGTTAAATATGTGACAAAATGCAGTGTAACAGCCTGAGATCATACTTTGGTATCAGAAAGAACTGAGGTTGAATCAACTGTGCCCTTTATTTTCTTGTTTAATCTCAGAGAAACACCTTAAGCTCTCTGAGTATCCATGTTAGCATCTGTAAAAATTATATATTATCCATGTTACAAGGTTGTGGGAGAAATCTATGTAGATGTCTAGTTCACATGAATATTCTGCAGATTTTAGTTCTCTTTTCCCTTTCCCTCACCCCGTTGTGAGATTTCTCACATACAATAATTTACAAACAATTTTAAAATATCATTTGTGAAGTTTATTTATTTTAGTGGTTAAAAATACAGTCAAAACCTAAGACGCCTCCAGTTCTTCTTATAATTCTATGCCCAATTAATTCACCCAACACAGGAATTGTGTTTTACCAGGGAGCAATGTTATGAGTTACCATTAGGTGGCAGACCATCCTCCCTATTGACCCATCAATTTGGTCAACAGAGGTAATGGTAACCACCTATACTTAGATTATGAAGTCTTTCTGTGTTTCCTGCTGTGAGGAATTTCTGGAACGGCCCAGTTTCTTCAGATTTTCTGGCCCTGAAGCTTTAAAAGTGATCTGACAATATACTCAGCTAAACTCGGCTCAACAGTTTATCAAATCTTTATCAAGCTCAGACAACAGGTGCTGTACAAAGGAGTTGGAGTCAAAATCATATTAAATGTTCAGTCTGTGTGGCACATTTGCTTTTAGGGTGTGTGTGTGTGTATTGCAAGGTATTTTTCTAACAAATCCTCCTATATAATGTCATCCAAAGTATTGCAAAAAGTATTTGTTTTTCTTTGGTATCCAACTTTTATGACTTAGACAAAGCTAAAGAGAATTAAATTGAATGGTCAAAGGTGATTCAATTGGATTTTTCACTGTTGAACTTCCTCAAGAGATCTCAGATCGTAGGGTAACCAACTTGTCCTAGTTTTCCTGAGACTTTCCCAGTTTTTGATTTGAAAACCCCATATCCTATAAAACCCTGGGAATCTGGGGCAGTTGGTCACTCTACCAAAAGATAGCCTCTCTTTTTCTCCCACTCCAAGGAGTATCAGAATGAGAAATGGGAGTGGATTTGAGAATGACCTTGTTCTGTCCTTTCACTAAGCCTGTCTTGTCATGGTACCTGCCAATCAGGACACCATGTCTAAATGTCACGCGGACCTACTGCTGTTCTTTGAATCTTGGGACAGCATCCAGAGCAAACGTGAGTCGGTAAAGCCTGGAAAACTCCGGTGATAAAACTTTTTCTTTATAAATTGCCCGGTCTCGAGCATGTCTCTTATCAGCAGTGTGAAAACAGACTAATACACTGGGGAACCTATGACTTTTGACTGAGCAAGCTCCCCCCAGTGTCCTGCACCTCTATTTTGCATTCTCCTGATTATATGTGCTGAGCAGCTTGTTTGTAGGCTGCCTGTGCATTTGCTCCTTAGAATGTTGTGTTTCATTAACCACCTTCACAACTCTCTGCGGATCAACCCCCTTGGTTCCCACAATAACTAGAATAATTGCAAGTCCTGGTTTCTAGCAGTGAAGCATTGTTTTTGGCCTCTTTTGCTTCAGGGCCCCATCACTCCTACTGCTGATATAATGAGCCATGTCCTATGACTGCTTCTCTGACTGTCAATACCTGCTCTGTTCTGCAGAGGAGAGCCACTTGTGAACTCCTTAGTGATTCTGGTGCCCCTGTACCCAGGGCATTTGTGATGACCTAGGTGAGTGGTATTGTCTTCTGGGTCATCCCATGAATATATCCTCTGCTGAGTCTTCTGGCTTCATATAATATATCTATTCCAGCATGCCCATTTTCCTTAACCTTTTAGTCCATTCCTCCATGATCTGCCAGGGCAATTCAGGTATTTCAACTTTGTTCTTTGTGGACCATCATTTTTCTCCAGTCTCTTAGGATGTTTTCTTGCCACGAGTTTGCACAATCCCTGTGAATCTTTGCCAGGGAGTTCAATTTTGTATCTCAGGAGGATGCTCCCAAATGAATAAACTCCCCTCATCCAATAATATGTCCCATCTCCTTTAAGTCAGTGCACTCAAAATCCATTCTGTGAGTACCTCCCCATATTCCTGCTTGTACATAGCAGCTGATTCTTGCTACTCTTTGGCACAGTCCCTTTTCTTCCTTGTTATGCTCAGCATATTGGTAGCTAAATTATTCTACCATTTAACCTTAATTATTGGCCTGGCAACCAGGAGATGAGGTAGGGATATTAATAAAGGTATCCCTGTTGCCCTGTGAGGGAGTGACCTCAGCTTTTCACAACTGTGGGAATGCTGGCTTTTAATAGGGAGAAAGGGCCGGGCACGGTGGCTCATGCCTGTAATCCCAGCACTTTGGGAGACCGAGGCAGGCGGATCATGAGGTCAGGAGATCAAGACCATCCTGGCTAACACGGTGAAACCCTGTCTCTACTAAAAATACATAAAAAGTAGCCAGGCATGGTGGCGGGCGCCTGTAGTCCCAGCTACTCCGGGGACTGAGGCGGGAGAACGGCATGAACCCGGGAGGTGGAGCTTGCAGTGAGCTGAGATTGCGCCACTGCACTCCAGCCTGGGCGACAGAGCAAGACTCTGTCTCAAAAAAAAAAAAAAAGTAATTTTTAAATTTCCAAGTATTTAAGTATTTTTCCATTTATTTTCCTATTACGGATTTGTAACTTAATTCCATGTAATCAAGGACCATATATCGTATGATTCCAATTCTTTAAAATTTATTTAGGTGTTTTTCTGACCCAGGACCGGCTATCTTGGTGACTAATCCATATGTACTTAAGAGAATGTGTATTTTACTATTTTGAGGTGAAGTGCTATGTTACTATCAATCTAATCTAGTTTGTTAATATGTTATACAGTTCTCTTACATCCTTACTAATTTTGTGTTCTTGTCCTATATTATTGAGAGAGAAGTGTTAAACTCTCCAACTATAATGGAGGCCCCAACTACAATTGTGGGTTTGTGGGTTTCTCTTTTCAGTTCTAACCATTTTTATTTCATATATGTTAAATTTCAGATGTTAAGTATGTACCCACTTAGAATTCTTATGTCTTCTTTTTTAAAAACTTTTTTTATTATACTTTAAGTTCTGGGATACATGTGCAGAACGTGCAGGTTTGTTACATAGGTATACACGTGCCATAGTGGTTTGCTGCACCCATCAACCCGCCATCTACATTAGATATTTCTACTAATCCTATCCCTCCTCTAGCCCCTCACCCCACTGACAAGCCCCAGTGTGTGATGTTCCCCTCCCTGTGTCCATATGTTCTCATTGTTCAACTCCCATTTATGAGTGAGAACATGCGGTGTTTGGTTTTCTGTTCTTATGTTAGTTTGCTAAGAATGGTTTCCAGCTTTATTCATGTCCCTGCGAAGGATAGGAACTCATCCTTTTTATGGCTGCATAGTATTTCATGGTGTATATGTGCCACATTTTCTTTACCCAGTCTATCATTGATGAATATTTGGGTTGGTTCCAAGTCTTTGCTATATTGTGAATAGTGCCACAATAAGCATACATGTGCATGTGTCTTTGTAGTAGAATGATTTGTAATCCTTTGGGTATATACCTGGTAATGGGATTGCTGGGTCAAATGGTATTTCTAGTTCTAGATCCTTGAAGAATAGCCACACTGTCTTCCACAATGGTTGAACTAATTGACACTCCCACCAACAGTGTAAAAGCATTCCTATTTCTCCACATCTTCTCCAGCATCTGTTGTTTCCTGACTTTTTAATGATCACCATTCTAATTTTTTTGCATTTCTCTAATGACCAGTGATGATGAGCTTTTTTTTCATATGTTTGTTAACTGCATAAATATCTTCTTTTGAGATGTGTCTGTTCATATCCTTTGCCCACTTTTCGATGTGGTTTTTTCTTGTAAATTTGTTTAAGTTTTTTTTTTTTTTTTTGTGAGACAGAGTCTCACTCTGTCATCCACGCTGGAGTGCACTGATACAATCTTGGCTCACTGCAAGCTCCGCCTCTCAGGTTCACGCCATTCTTCTGCCTCAGCTGGGACTACAGGCGCCCACCACTGCACCCAGCTAATTTTTTGTATTTTTATAGAAACAGGGTTTCACTGTGTTAGCCAGGATGGTCTGGATCTCCTGACCTCGTGATCCGCCCGCCTCGGCCTCCCAAAGTGCTGGAATTACAGGCTTGAGCCACTGTGCCCGGCCTAAATTTGTAGATTAGCCCTTTGTCAGATGCATAGATTGTAAAAATTTTCTCCCATTCTGTAGGTTGCCTGTTCACTTTGATGATAGTTGCTTTGCTGCAGAGAAGCTCTTTAGTTTAATTAGGTCCCATTTGTCAATTTTGGCTTTTGCTACCATTGCTTTGGGTGTTTTAGACATAAAGTCTTTGCCCGTGCCTATGTCCTGAATGGTATTGC
Source organism: Piliocolobus tephrosceles (assembly GCF_002776525.5). Lineage (NCBI taxonomy): Eukaryota > Metazoa > Chordata > Mammalia > Primates > Cercopithecidae > Piliocolobus > Piliocolobus tephrosceles. Next base: position 55,702,503 of record NC_045448.1, on the reverse strand, counting down.
CTAGGTTTTCTTCTAGGATTTTTATGGTTTTTAGGTCTTACGTTTAAGTCTTTAATCATCTTGAGTTAATTTTTGCATAATGTGTAAGGAAGTGATTCAGTTTCATTTTTCTGCATATGGCTAGCCAGTTTTCTGAACACCATTTATTAAATAGGGAATCTTTCCCCATTGCTTGTTTGTGTCAGGTTTGTCAAAGATCAGATGATTGTAGATGTGTGGTGGTACTTCTGAGGCCTCTGTTCTGTTCCACTGGTCTATATATCTGTTTTGGTACCAGTACCATGCTGTTTTGGTTACTGTAACCTTGTAGTAAAGTTTGAAGTCAGTTAGCCGTGATGCCTTCAGCTTTGTTCTTTTAATATTTGTGCTTAATTTACATTTTATGAAATTATTTATGTGGTTGCAGTTATTAACATGGCATGAAGTCAGGCAGTCGGAGGGTCAGTGGCTCCACCCCAGAAAGCCACCCTCAGCCCCATGCATGTGACTGCAGTGTGCCCAGTGCCATGGTCCATGCTCCAGGCAAGGATCGATTAGGAGTGGACTCTTAAACCAGGTTGGCAGTACACTCAGCGACCCGGAGGCCATCCCAGGGGAGCCCTGCTAGCCTGCCCTTGTGCCTGTAGTGCAGCTTCCACCTGCATGTCTCCCTTGGGCTTCAGTGACCAGGCAGCCCCCATCTGCCCACCCCTTGCCCAGCCAGGACCGTAACCGCAGACTCTGGCACCAGACACTGCCGCCAGACACTGCCACCACTGTCATCCAGGCCCTGCAGAGGCAGGAAAGCTGAACTGGCTGCTGAATCCCTTCTGGTTGGCCACGCAGTACCCCTTTCTGTGGCCCCTGGACTCCTAGTGTGGGCTAAGGTGGAGTGGACCCTTGGGCTTTGCCACGGTGCAATGGTCCACCTGGAGACCATCCAAAAGAGAAGACTTACCAGCCCCTGCCAGCGCCTTAGGTGTAGCTGCCACCTGCACATCAGGCACCGGCAGCAATGGCCAGACTATCTCTGATTCTCCATGCCCTCCCCACCCCTGCCCCAGCAGCAACGACTCCCTGACAGGACGCTGAGGTAGTGGCTGTGGGGAAGTTGACTGGGCAGGTGCATACGGATGGATAGACTCTCAGCCTCATCCCAGTGGCCACGACTTGCTCATCCACTGGCGGCTCCTCAGCCCTATTCTAGTGGCCACGGACTGGCATGTAGGCAGCAGCCATGGGAACCCTGATTGCCCCTCCTCACACATGCCCATCACATGACTTGGGCGACCGGGTGGTCAAGTCAGGTTATGGCCCCAGCGGCGCCAAGAGGCCAAGAACCGGCGCTCACCCTCATCCCCGTGGCTACAGAGTACCAAGCGCCAGGTCCTGCGCTCTGGGCGCGGGTCAGGAGCAGCTGGCAAGGGCAGCGCAGCCTGTGGGGCCTTTGGGCGCGGCCGGCAGCAGCTCCGGTAAGCCACGTCAGCCCATGGGCGCTGCAGTGCAGCGGCTACCAGCACCTGGAGCAGGGGTCGCCGAGGATTGGGAGTCCCCAACCAGGACTGCGCCTCCAGCCGCTTGGACCCCGGGCCTGGCAGGGCAGCGGCAAGTCAGGTAGTAGGCGGCAGGAGCGCAGGGCATGGGCTTCAGCCTAGGGTGCAGGAGGTGCGCACCCTCCGGCCAGATGGGCGGCGCACTCAGGGACCAGGAGGCCATCCCAGGGGAGCCCCTCCAGCCCCCACTGGAGCCCGAGCTGCAGCTGCTACCTGCAAGTGGTGCGCCGACTGCAGCGGTGGCAACCCCGGATCGCGTCCTCCCGCCTCGTGCCCATCAGCGCGGACCCAGGGGGCGACGCAGTGGCGAAGTCAGGCTGTGGGCCCGACGGGCGGCACCAGCGGAGAGGCGCCACTCAACCCTATCCCTGGGCTGCAGGGGGCTCAGCGTGGGGACCCCGCGCGTCGGGAGCATGTGGAAAAGGAGAAGAGGGTGCGGGCGACAGTCAGGCCCTGGGGCAGGGTGCGCCTTGCGCCCCAGGGAGCCCCGCCAGCTCGGGGCACCTCTGTAGCAACAGCAGCCTGCATGTGGCTCCATGAGAGCTGCTAGGGCGGTTACTCTGCCTCGGGCCTGTAGGGCGGGGCGGCTAAGGTGCGTGTTCGCTGGTCCTAACGGTTCTGTTGGGCATTTCTGCTGAGAGGCGGGAGGCGCTGAGAGTGTGCTGAGGTCGGTGGACTGACTGCATTGCTTGTCGTTGCGCTTCGGAGGCGGATGTGACTGAAGCCTGTGACCTTAACCGAAAGTGGTTCCCAGGCTACGAGCTGCCGCCAAGGGGTGGCCTAGAGATGATGGAAGACTACGAGCCAGAGAGGTGGCCCACCCTCAGGGAGCGCTTGTGCTCAGATGGCTTTTCATTTCCCCAATACCACATCAAATCGTCTCATCTGAGAAGGATCCACAGAGCTACCGTCAGTGGTAGGCTGGAGAAACTGGACTACCTTCTGTTCACGAGAAGTGACATCAATGAGAGAGACAAGAAGGAAAGGTAATGGGGGCTGGGAGCCGGGGCTGCGGGAGGAGGCCTGCGGACGTGGGAGAAGTACCCGCTTCCAGGCTGAGGGCTACGGGGCGGATGGGCCGGGGCTCGCAGTATGGACGGGGGCTAGGGGGTGCCTGGCTGGGGTGGGAGTGAGTGGAGTGGGGCCTGGGGAGTGGGGGTATATGGGGTGGTGGGATGTGGAGTGAGTTGGGGGATGGGAGTGGGGAGTAGGGGGTACTTGGGGTGGGGGTGTGAATGGGCTTAGATGCATGGAATGAAGGCTTGGAGGGTAGGGGTGTGGACGATGTGGGGTGGGGAGATGGGGTGAGGGTTCAATGGGATAGAGGACTGGAGGTGGGGGTGAGGTGTGGGGGTGAATGGGATGGGGGAAAGGAGGGCAGAGGTGATGGGGGAGAGTCCTGTCACCAAAGAGGCTGGACTTTCTTCCCTGGCAGGCTCAGCGCATCTGGGATGTGGAAACCTTGGCTGGGGCGAGCACCCAGGCCATGTTCATGAGCAGCAAAACAAAAGCAAAACTTCAGCTGATTTCCAATCACTCACCATGCTGCTGCTTTATAAATCATTTTAAAGTGATTTCACTAATAAAATTCAGCATGTACAGCGTTTTATTCTTAATGTACACATTTTAAAGCATAGTGTTACATACATTATGGAAGGCGCATAGTGAGAGAAATCATTTCCATAATACGTCAACTTCCTGGCTAAAAATTCTTTGGATAAAATCCAATATTTATTTTGTATCAATGGACACCCATGTCAATATGGTTTTCACTGAGGGACCTTAGAGGGAAACTTTGAAGTGGGTGATTTGGTTTTCTAAGACCACCAGAGCGAGCACAAAAGAACCAGCAAGTAGGCAAGGCTAGGAGCAAAACTGCAAATTTATTTTGGTCACCTAAGGTGTGGGGGAGAGGTCTGTCGGCCTCCAGCAAAGGAGGCCGGCAGAGTCCCCCAGTGGGGCTCTTGATCGGAGTTCCTGCAGTCCTGACATCCCGACAGGAGTGGAGGACTGAGGAAGGCCGCCTGGCGCGCTGGCCGAGAGCGGCTTTTCTAGGAGTGGGAGGGCAATAGGCGGAGCACGGGCGTGTCGGGGGGCGTTCCACAGGTGCGACCAGGTAAATCTTGGTCTCTTCGGATTGACGTCACCTGGCGCATGCCCTGTTGGTCTGCACCCTCCCTGGGCGCTGGCTGCATTTTCATGCACGCGGGAAAAGTTGGTGAAGAAGAACCCGGAAATGTACCATCTTGCCTCCGTTCGTCCAAACAGTCCAACCTTTTATTGATAATAGTGATAAGGGGCGCCGTGGTCTGTCTGGCTACTTCCTGCTGTTAATGGGCGCCGTTAAGGTTGGGGCCTATGGTTGGTATTTGGACGTACGGATGAAGAATAAAATAAGGCACAGTATTAGTATAGGAATGAGGAATGGAAGCATTTGTTGGAATATGGGCAAAACCCAGAAGGATGGTCCTGGCAAGGTTGGGGAGTATGAGATAGTTAAGAAAATTTAGTAAGTTTGAGGCGAGTGGGGGAAAGCCAAACTGATTTCCACTGATTGCTTTCGGTAGGGGCCCTTTTTAGCTGGGAATGAGGAATGAGTGCGCAAAGTAGTTGTTGGCCAGGCAGCAGGTAAGGAGTGGAGTTTTTCGTGGAGTGGATGGCTTTCCGCTTACTCCTACTACAGAGATAGAAGGCTAGGTCCAGAGAAGGATGGCAAAACAGAATAGGTAGCCTCGCTGTCGATTAAAAACTTAATTGTCTTACCCGCTACCAGGAGAGTTACCCGCGGCTCGGCGAGGGTGATGGGGTCCCCGAGTCTCGGCACCTTCAGTTATCGTCGTCCAGATGTAGGAGCTGGAAGGAGCTCCCAGGATCCTGGGAAAGGGGGTCACGTGGAGGTGCGGCACCTGTTCTCAGGGTGGGGCAATCAGACTTCCAGTGTCCTCCCTGCTGGCAAGCAGGGCAGGGGGTTGCTGGTGGACGAGGGTTAGGACATTCACTGGCCCAATGTCCTGATGCCTTGCACTTATAGCAAGGCTGCGTTGGGGCTCGGGGACCTTGCGGACACCTGTTGGCATAGTGTCCTGCCTTGTCGCACTTATAGCAGGCTCCTTTCATAGCCTTGGAGTCTGCGGAGTGTGTGCTCTTTGGTCTGGGGTTACGACTGGGCTGTAAAGCCACTGCTAGGAGCTGTGCCTCAGCCGTCTCCTCTCTGGAGTTATAGACCTTAAAGGCTAATTTAACTAGGTCTTGTACTGGTGTCTGAGGACCATCCTCTACCTTTTGAAGTTTTTTACGAATGTCAGGAGCTGATTGAGAAATGAAATAAGACGCCAAAATGGTGGCCCCTGTGGGGGAGGCCGGATCTAACCAGGTATACTGGGTTAGAACCTCAGTCAGTTTAGGGTAGAGGTTAGGATAACCTGGAGGTCATGCCAAGTTAAGTCATAGGCCTGACAAAGGTATCTAAATTCCTTTATGTATATGGTAGGATTAGCTGAGAAATCACCTAAACGCTTCTCAATTTTGGAAAGATCGGCCAATGAAAAAGGGACATGTACTCTGACTACCCCCTCCGCCCCAGCCACCTCTCGCAAAGGTGCTAACACTGTAGGAGGGTGTGGGCAGAGATAGGGGACTCAAGACAGCAGGTTGGGGGCCCCGAAGGAGGCACGGGACCGAGTGGATTACTAGTAGATAAGGAGGAGGAAGGAGGAGTCTGGATGGGGGGAGGAGGAGGAGTCTGGGCAGGAAGGGAGGGGGTGGAGAGAGCGGGGAGAGAAGGAGGAGTATAGGGCAGGTAGGGACAAGAGCATAAGGCCCAAAAGCCTTGTATGTAATTAATTTCAGACCACTTGCCTAGCTGCTGGCAGAAATTGCTGAGGTCGATCACGCCACAGTGGAAAGGAAAATTAACCGCTTCCTCCTAAGGTCTTGTCCGAGCTGTAAGGTTTTTAAATTGGCTAGGAGGCACCCTAAGGGGGTGCTCTTTGGAAATTTGGACTGGGGGGGTTTCCCGTTTGTTTCCTCTTTACTTACACAATGGACACAATGGAAATGGAAGTGGATCTCTGCCTGGCTTCAAAGCATCCTTTGGAACCAGCAGAGACAGACTGGAGGCTCATGGAGCCAAAGTGGAGATTACCTTCAGGCAGACGAGTCCGTCCTGAACGGGTCTCCCGAGCCACTTGGTGGCTCAAAAGTGGGCCTCGGACCTGTGCAGGATTTTTGGCCGAGGGAGGTAAAGAGGAGACAAGGGCACTTACCCCAGAGAGGCCATGAGAGTGAGGGAAGCAGGTCTCAGGTCCTGGTCTGTCTGCGGCGTGGAAGCAGGAGGAGGTTCCTCAATCCTTAGAGGCCTGAGGAGGGGTCTCCTCCCGGGTCTTCGGCACCAACTGATTTGTTTTTCTAAGACTACCAGAGCAAGCACAAAAGAACCAGAGAGTAGGCAAGGCTAGGAGCAAAACTGCAAATTTATTTTGGTCACCTAAGGTGTGGGGGAGAGGTCTGTCGGCCTCCGGCAAAGGAGGCCGGCAGAGTCCCCCGGTGGGGCTCTCGGATGGAGTTCCCGCAGTCCCGACATCCCGACAGGAGTGGAGGACTGAGGAAGGCCGCCTGGCGCGCTGGCCGAGAGCAGCTTTTCTAGGAGTGGGAGGGCAATAGGCAGGGCATGGGCGTGTCGGGGGGCGTTCCGCAGGTGCGACCAGGTAAATCTTGGTCTCTTCGGATTGACGTCACCTGGCGCATGCCCTGTTGGTCTGCACCCTCCCTGGGCGCTGGCTGCATTTTCATGCGCCCGGGACAAGTTGGTGAAGAAGAACCTGGAAATGCACCATCTTGCCTCTGTTCGTCCAAACAGTGGGAAGGTGGTCTGTGTTCTTGAACAGAAAGACACATTTTTCTAAAGTTCTGAGCTCTTTCTGTGTTTGTAAATTTTACATAATCCAAATAAAGTTATCAGAGTGTTAAAATTACTCGTGCTGTCTTTTACTATTGTGATGGCATTAAGAAAACTTTTTAAATGGAGTCAGAAAGACTTGCCTTTCTAGATATCAAAATGTGCTTAATATCTACAAGTTATTTAGTAACAGCTGAAACAACAAATCAGTGAATGGAACAGGTTAGAAAATCCAGGAACACCCCAATATGTGTAAGAATTTATTAGGTTGGTGCAAAAGCAATTGCGGTTTTTGCCGCAATTAAAAGTAATGGCAAAATCGCAATTGCTTTTGCACCAATCTAATAGAATTCGATAATGGTGACATTTCATATTAGTAGGAAAAGATGAATTACTCATAAATGAAGTGCCTGCTAACTATTTGGAGAAAACTGGCTAGATTTTTATGTCACAGAAATAAGTTCGTTATGGAATGTAGATTAAAAATTTTAAATGCACAAAATAAGAAAGATAACAGAAAAAACACAAATGCCTACTTATATTGACACATGTTTATATTCCTGTAAATATCACAAGCACACATTCTGAAGGTCAATTTAGCACAATAAAAAATTAAAACTTCCTGTTTATAAGAAAAAATTAACAAAAGACAGTATGTACGGATACATATTAGATAAGAAAGTGATTTTCATTTTACAGCGAATTCTTCAAATCAACAAGAACTCTCATTTAAAGTAGAGCAAAGCACTTTTTTTTCAGATATTCAAGCAACCTATGCACATAGGAAGAAATATTTAGTGTTCCTGGGAGGAAAAGGTATTTAAGTTAAAAAAGGAATGAAATTCTGTTTTCTATCCACAAGTTTGTGAGGCTAAAGAGTAGCAGTTCATATACTGCTATTTAAAGTTTACATTTCTGACTTTTCAAATAGACAATTTGTTGATAAGTATCACACTTTAAAAATGTATGTGCCCTTCACCCATCAATTCCATTATACTAAAATATCCTAGGAAAGAGAGATACATGCAATTTGTTTTTCTCAGCACTGCTTAAAACAGCAATGTATTTGGAAAACCCCTTATAATGGATTTTATAAATTTTATAAATTTATCAATAAATTTCAGTGCATCCATAGGATGGGACAATATGGGACCTTTGCAGGTGTCAGTGGATACAGATGTATGTTGAGGTGTGAAGATGTACTTTGAATGTTGGTTTGATTATACATATACACAAACAGTCTATGGTGTTTGTAAGCCAAATGTGTGTACAAAATATAACATTTCTTCTTTTCTGGCAGGTGTATTGTGATGTTTTTTCTTATCCGTGATGTATAAATGATCAGTATGTTTAAAACTTCTAATAAATGTTTTTTATTAATGAAATTATCCTTGGGAAAAGAAGAAATATAAATCTTGCACAGAAAATAATAATTTTCACTTTCTATTTTATTTTATTATTTATTTATTTGTTTGTTTGTTTATTTTTGAGATAGAGTCTTGCCTTGCTGCCCAGCCTGGAGTACAGTGGCACGATCTCAGCTCACTGCAATCTCTACCTCCCAGGTTCAAGTGATTCTCACACCTCAGCCTCCTGAGTAGCTTGGATTATAGGTGTGCGCCACCATGCCTGGCTACTTTTTGTATATTTTAGTAGATACATGGTTTCACCATGTTGGCCAGGCTGGTCTCAAACTCCTGACCTCAGGTGACCCCCTCCACCTCGGCCTCCCAAAGTGCTGGGATTACAGGTGTGAGCCACTGTGCCTGGCCTTATTTTTATTTTTTTGTTTATTGGTATCTTCTGTGAACTTTTAGCCTCTTCAGAGGTAGAGCGAATGTTTTTATTTGTGCTTATTTTATTATGCATAGATTTTTGTATGTAAATATGTTTTTATTATAGTTTTATTACATATATATAAACAATTTTAAATTAATCATTTTAGTTTACCAATGTCCTCATGAAAATGAAAACGAGCAAATATAAGTGATTATCACTATTCCAAAAGCACTGCTTTAATTTATAGTTTTTTTCATAATAAACTCCCCAATTGTATGTATGCATTCTTTCATTCCAGTTATTTATCAAGCATGATCTGAATACCTATTACGTAGCAGACACATTCTACCATCTCTCAAGACTCTTCCACCCTTAACAACTTCATGTTTAGCTGCCCAGCCTGAGCAAGCTGAGAGATTTAAAAAGGAAGCATTAGGACTGAATCCCAGTTGGATCTTTTATTCCTTTTTTTTTTTTTTTTTAAACAAAAGCAATTCTGAAGTTAGAAAATAGTAAAAGATAACCTTTAACTGCCCTTCCAAAAACTTATGGCAGTCTCAAATACTACTATTAATCATTGCAAATACCTAATTTACATAACATTCTATAAGTATTGAAAAAAATGAGCCGTACCTATTCACTTGAATCCTGAGTTTTCTTTGGATTATTTTTTTTTGAAAATTGAAGGAAGAATTACTTTGTTTAAAATATTTGTTGTTTTATTTTTGCCTTCTTTTTCCACAGTACCTTATTTAGGTGCCAATTATATGAGTAGAACTTCCTGTTCTATATACTGTATCCCACTTAATGTAAGGCATCATGGATTGGGTGATGCCACATTACTTTATATATCAATAAGATAATGTTTAAAATGTTGCCAGTTATAATTGTAATAAATAACGTATTATAAACAGTATTCCAATGTCAGGAGATATTAATATATAAGAGAATAGCAGTTTATATAAAAGAATAGTGAGAAAATGAGCATCTGAGAATGATTGAAATACAATGATACATCTAATCTTTAGTAGATACCTCAATGTAGATATGATTGTATCATTTTACTTAATTAAAATGTCTTTATAAGTAGTAATATCTAAAAATTATTGAGCTGTTATTTGTGTTAGAAAGTGTTCTAAATGCTGTACATAGATTCTCATGTAAGCATCACTGCAGTGTTCTGTGGGATACCTACTATTCTCTTATATATTTTATTGATAAGGAAATTGAAGCAAAGAAAGACTAGATAATAGCTAAATGACAGAGCTTTAAGTAAATTTTAAGCCCCAATTAAACTGAATCCAAAAGCCAAGCTTTTTCTTTTAAATAGCCTGCTCTTTCATTAATGTGATGAGTAATAAGCGCTAACAAAGATTGTATTTTCTTCACAAGAAAATTAAATATTTGTTTTGAAGACAGAGAAATAACACGCTAATTAATGCTTACAGTTACATGTTTTAAAAAGTCCTCTCACTCTCACAGGACTGCCCTACATTTGGCCTGTGCCACTGGCCAACTGGACATGGTATCTCTCCTGGTGTCCAGAAATTGTGAGCTTAACCTCTACGACCGTGAATGCAGGACACCTCTGATCAAGGTATATAGCAGCAGACTCTTTGAGCATAAGATGGATTTCGTTTACGTACATAGAATAAAAAGAACTTATCTCATTGGAATACCACTATATAACTAGTTAGTAAATCGTATGAAGTGTTTACTTTGATTTTTCAGTATTTGCATGTTTCTTGGTCTAATACTGACAGGCTGTGCAACTGAGGCAGGAGGCTTGTGCAACTATTCTGCTGAAAAATGGTGCCAATCCAAATATTATGGATTTCTATGGAAGGACTGCTGTACACTATGCTGTGTATAATGAAGATACATCCATGATAGAAAAACTTCTTTTTTATGGTACAGATATTGAAGAATGCAGCAAGGTATAGATCAACCAATGTTATTTTCAAACTATCTGAAATGCATTTTATTTTAACAATGACACATGTAAGGGTCAATTTTTCATATTTGGAAGCTCAAACCTTCCTTGAATGAAAATATTTTGAAATGCCTTACCTGTCTAACTTTAAATATTGGAACTTTTAAAGAAGCATTATAGAGTACAACTTTTCTTCATGCACTTATGGTAAATAATTATAAAAACAAATGAATTACAATAAATTTATAATTCATGACCACTGAATTTGGAAAAGGGAATAGTTAAGTGGTTTTCCACTAAATTACTTTTTTTCCAGTCAGTGTGAAGTGATACAAGAAAGTAAAATTTTCCCTTCTAAATAGACTTTATTTTTAATTTCAAAGAAAATTAAAGCATTTCACAATAAATGTACTTCTTGCTGCTGTTGACAAGTATTGTATGTGAAGGTGATTTCATTTGAAAGTGATCCCTCTGTGGAAAGGCTTAAGAGCGAGAAATGAAGAAAAGGAGAGCAATCAGAAATGCACAAGCTAATTTGGAAATTAGGTAATGAGGGAAAATACTGTGGAGAGGGTTTTTGTGTGTTTTGTGGTTTGTTTTCTACTTATATGTTTAGACAAGGATCTCTTCAGTTTTGGGGATAATTATTCTTACTTTGGGCAAGAGTTTGTGAGTTATAAAATTGCCTAGGAATCAGTTTTGGTAGGACTCTGAGGAAACCAGGTTGGCAGTGAATAGAGGCGATGAAGTGGCACACAGTTCAGCAGAGAGAAGAACACAGAATTAATGGACATTATTCAATTCTGGCAGAAACAGCCACTTAGATAAGCATCTAAACTCTACTCTCAAGTCCAGAATGTCTTGATGGGCAGGTGGGAGATAAGGAGCTTATAAATAGTAAAATCAAGTTGGATTTTGAGTTTCCTAGTCTCTTCTCTACCCCTACCCAGGAAAAGTAAATGGAGTTTTCAGTGAACGGCTCTATCTTTTGCTCTTTCCTCTTTTTGGCCAAATGCCAAATGATAAAGGGCATTTGCCATGTGGGTGAGAGATGAGACTGAAGTGATTATCAACTGTGCTAGTCCGCAGTTAGAATTGTGCATGACAGTACCTGGGGGAAATTAAAAGCAAATCTCTAAGTCTAGGATATCCCCTGAAGATTTTAATATAGTAAATCTAATATTTACTATTAAATATTACTGGACATGTATGTTGTAAAATATTTCCTTGAAGCTGGGCATGGTGGTGCCTCTAGCCAGAGCAACAGAATAAGACACTATCTCTAACAACAACAACAACAACAACAACAACAACAAATTTCTTGAGACACTGATAGGCTACTGGTTAAGAACCACTGAATAGATAAGTATAATGTAAATTCCCATATCTCAAAAACGTAAAAAAATCTCTAGAAGAGTTGGATGATAGGTGCTACTTCCTTTCAGTTTCTCCTTTCCAATAATATTAGCCTGACTTTTATCTGTCTCTACTTCTGTGGTTGGGAAGTTAAAAGGACTATTATTTGCAGTATCTATCAGCTTAAGAATAACACCTTTTCTTTGCCACCATCACTTATTTACTGCCATTCATAGGGTCATTAGAAATTTACTATTGGGTACTCTTTCAATAAGTAGAGACTGATTCTTTCAGGACTTCGAGTCTCTTTGTTATCATTCTGGTGATTAGGTCAATACATCATTATTAAAAGCAGGGTTATCTCAATTCCAGTAGTAAAAAATTCTAAACCTTTTTTTAAAGCTGAAGCTCTATTATGGACTGCCTCAGTATGTCTGTTAAGTACATAGAACTATGGCATAATCAGGATAGCAGTTTTAAACACTGAAAACCATGAAGTTAGTAAGAATACAGAGAATACATATAGGTCATTATTAGAGCTTTAATTGATAAGCCATTGTATTGTTATTTCTGACTTATATTTTACCTAAAATAAAAAAATTAGGTAACAATATGGACACTAGAATAGTAATTTAAAATTATTTTAATAATATAGTTACAGCAGTCCTATGAACTAATTACCCATTTGATGAACAATCTGGGAAAATTAAACATAAATTATAAATGCATGCATGTTGTAAAAGTGCTTAAAGTGGGTATTATGACTCTTAGTAACAATTTTTATTGCATTCTTGGACCTGTTTTGGAAAAAAAATTCAGAAACTAAAGAAAGGAAGTATTTTACATGAAAACACTTGCTTTACATACAATCGCTTGGAGACATATCCATAGCAAATATAAAAATACAAGGTCTATAGTCTAAATGTGTCCCATAGATGTGTTTAGTTTGCCTGTATAAATTGTCTCAACATGGAAGGTTTGGGAGACTCATGCACAGATCTGGATTCCAGGCTTCTCTTCAAGAATCCAATCTGGTGTCCCTTGAGCCTGTCTCACATTTAGGATGCTGTGCAGAGGTTGCCCCTTTCTATGAGGGTGTGATCTCCATTCTGCTTCTGTGCCCACCTAGGTACTTCACTTCCTCAGGTCATCTCCCTTGCCTCTGTAGGGATGACTTTACAAGCCCTGTTTTATAGTGTATTTTAGTAAATATTTCAAGGTTTTCAAGACATTTTATATCTACTTAAATATAGAGTCTGTATTTTACATAAATCCCTTAGTAATGGGGTTGAACTTTTGAATTTAGAAGGTGGTGTTTTTATAAACTATTTCTCTTTATATATACCATAAATAATCATCTTCCCATTAGAATACATGTAAGCTTTTTAAGGTGAATAATGGTATAGTTGCATAGGTTATGCATAATTTAGACAACATTATATTTTTCTCTTCAGCATTGCCTCCTAAAAATGCAAGTAATTGGCCAGGCGCAGTGGCTCAAGCCTGTAATCCCAGCACTTTGGGAGGCCGAGGCGAGCGAATCACGAGGTCAGGAGATTGAGACCATCCTGGCTAACACGGTGAAACCCCCTGTCTACTAAAAATACAAAAAATTAGCTGGGTGTGGTGGCACATGCCTGTAGTTTCAGCTACTCAGAAGTCTGAGGCAGGATAATAGCTTGTGCTTGAATCCAGGAGGCGGAGGTTGCAGTGAGCTGAGATGGTGCCACTGCACTCCATCCTGGTGGACAGGCGAGACTCTGTCTCAAAAAAAATAAATAAATAAAAGATGCAATAAATTTAGTGGCTTTCATTATGCTATAAATAATTAATACAGGTCATTATTAGAGCTTTAATTGATAAGCCATTGTATTTTTATTTCTGATTTATATTTTACCTAAAACAAAAAAAATTTAAGAATTAATATGGAAACTGGAATACAAATTTTTAAAGGAGTTATGTACCAGGGTCCTAAGATTATAATTACATAAATATTTGCACCAGGGTCCTAAGATTGTAATCGAGAATAATATTTCATACAGAGCTTTCTCACAGCTAAGATAAAAATATTGCTAGAAAAAACCCATGGACTATTTAATAACAAGCAGTGAAAGTTCATTTGAATCCTATCTCTATTAATTCAGAGCCCAGCTCTCCGAATTAAAAAGAGATAGGCTTCAAATGAACTGTCAATCGTGTCAGATTCTCGGATGACAGCGTCAGGTGCTCCTGTTCCAAATGGGTCAGGAGGACCTGACATTGTCATCCAAGATTCTGACACCATCGATAGAATCAGGCAAGTGTGTATCACCCAGAGGAAACCTCCACCTTTACTGGTAAGCTCTCACAACTGTATCCCTGAAACTCTCATTTCTCAGATGTTAATCTTCTCCATAATAAGTATTTACAAATAGGGATTAGGTGAAGTTCAAAAGATTTCTCAAATACTAGACACGTCACGTAATGCACAGTTTTGTAACATTTTTCAAACATGGGTGATCATGGAGTCTTTCTTTTGGGGTATAATGTGCAACTTCTGGTAAAGTAAATATCCTTTGGAATATATTAATAGTTTAAGAAACACTGCTCTATAGGTAATAATTTAGAACATTAATAAAAATACCTGCAACATTTATTACTATGTCTTAGAGTTTGAGGACATAGAGAAAAAAATAGAGCTCCTGCCCTCAAGAAGCTCCTGGCTCAGGTGGGAAACAATGAAATCCTTGAAATGTGCCATGGTAAATGCTGTGACAGAAGCAAAGATTCTTGGAACTGGTAAATGTTTGAAGTGAGCTTTGGAGATGACCAGAGTTCTTGTGGTGAGGCAGAGAAGGTTCTTTCCAGGGGAAGGAGTAGAACATAGAAAAGCGCCGAGGAGTGAAAAGAAAGGGACCACCTTTCTTACAAATGTCCTTTCAATTGTATATATTCAAGCTCATAGGATCTTATGTAAGGTTTTCAGTTCAGTTGATACATGTGTAATTTTGTGATTATAAATTGTTGCTGTTGTTTTACAGTATGAATATCAACCCCTTTTACTTGCTGTGAGTCGAGCAAAAGTGAACATGGTGGAATTTTTATTAAAGAAAAATGCAAGCGTAAATGCAGTTGATTTTCTTAACAGGTACAGACCTTAGTTCTTATTGTGTTGTTTTTAAACCTGAGTGTCATTTTAGAGTGGTGGCAGTCACTCAAGTCAGAAATATTACATTAATAAGAAGACTAACTTTTAATTATTGGGATATAGTGAGAAATATCAACACAGATCATCACTTAGGTAGAAAAACGATTATTTGGACTGAGTAACATAAAGAACAGTATATAGCAGGATTCATCTCTATAGACATTATACACATAAAAGGCTTCTATATATAGAAAGCTCTGTGTATTGACAGATGTTTGTTATTTGTAATATGATAATGAAGAAACACCCTGTAAAAGTGTATTGCTCTGATTTTTGTGTGTGAATGTGTGTGTGTGTGTGTGTATTTTTTTCTCTCCTGAAAACTGTAAATAGAATAATTTTCATTACAAATGAAAATATTTTTGTTCCATATTTATTTCCCATCTAATGTACTTTGCTCTCCTTGAATCTAGTAAGGATCTCAGCTTGTGTTATTTATACCTTCAAAAAATTATGTCAACACTTCATTTTTCATGTCAATTACTGACATGTTTTCAAGTCTTCATATGTTATTTCTGAAGATTTTGGTGCATCGAGGAGAGACAGTGTCATTGTAGTTAAAGAAGTTTTTGAATAGGTTATATTCAATAAAATTTCAGAGCTTGTGTCTCTGGAAAGCATAGACATAGAGGTGTTATGGGTAGTTAAACATAAAATAACTCCACAAAGTGTTGTGTACATAAAAGTGTTCATATCTTGGAAGATTCTAATTTACTGCTCAGTACTGTCTCCTGGAGAGGAAAATAGGTAAGATAGGCCCCTGAGCCTGTGATAATAACTCATAATATGAAGTGAAAACATAGAGACAAAATGAGAGGTGATAGATACTCAAACCGATGTGAGTGAAGAACAGCTGTGAAACAAGAGTGTCTTTGGGAGAGAGGAGGTCATGGGACTGCTTTTGTGAAAAAGGAATTTGTACATGTTAGTCAAGTGTCTGACACATTTAACATTTTAATAAAGTAAAATCTTATCTTCCCGTGTGTCAGTATGGATTTGTACAGATGTCATAATGCAGTGGTGGTGAGAATAATGAAGAAACGAATGTGGAGGTAAAAGAATGAAGTCCACCAATATGGACATTAGATTTATGAATGAAGAGGAGTGTATGTCAAATTGGGCAGGAGTAAACAAAGAAAGCAGCTAGCTAGGTAGAATGGAGGTTTCTGATGAGGAGATTTGTGGGAAGTCACTTAATTGAAAGCAGAAGTTAGAAGGATGAGGGTGACCCACAGGGTCTCATTTCTTCTCCGTAGAAGTTTTGCACATCAATGATATGTGCTTCGTTCACATCAGTTAGCATATTGGGATGCAGCTTAATCTAGAAAAAGTGTGTGTTTTTTTTTGTTTTTGTTTGTTTCTTTTTAGGAAGCTGTGTTTGCTGAGTAGTTATTTCATAAAAGGACCTGAGAGACCCCTATAGTATATCATATAAAACTAGATTTAGAAAAAAGGAATCAAAGAATACATTTTTAGAGTATTAAATGGATAACTGCCAATAATCATGGCAATCATGACATATATATATATATATATATATGCATTATGTCATTGGTTGGTTATTTATAAGAAAAGAAGTCTCTAACGATTTAGAAACTTTGTTTAGTTTATTTTCATAGAAATCTATGAAAATCTACACATTATTTCATTGACATGTATGTTTTGGTGAAAGTGGACGAAGAGACAGGGAGAAGGCCAAACTGCTGAATCCAGAATATGTAAAAATATCAGGAGCCTTCATGAGTATAAAGAATGATTTTTTAAATTATGACTCTAAGATTAAGTGAACTCACTTCAGATGCATTTAGAATATTTGCTTAAAGGATGATTTGATTTTGGCTGCTCCAGGAACTACTGGAAGCAGGAAAGAATGATAGAATTGGGATAAACCACAGTGACTCATTACTCTTCCTTGTTACTACTGGGCATCCGAGGTATATGTTTTGTTGATATTAGTTATTCGAATGAGATAAACGTGAATATGCGTACATTGGCTTTGTTTTTCAAGGAGCTAACTATTGGATGAAATAGCTATTTAATAAAAATTCTCTAGAGAATAACATGAGACTTCAACCAGACTATTTTAGAAATGAAAATAAGGCCGGGCGCGGTGGCTCAAGCCTGTAATCCCAGCACTTTGGGAGGCCGAGACGGGCGGATCACGAGGTCAGGAGATCAAGACCATCCTGGCTAACACAGTGAAACCCCGTCTCTACTAAAAAATACAAAAAACTAGCCGGGCGAGGTGGCGGGCGCCTGTAGTCCCAGCTACTCTGGAGGCTGAGGCAGGAGAATGGCATAAACTCGGGATGCGGAGCTTGCAGTGAGCTGAGATCCGGCCACTGCACTCCAGCCTGGGCCACAGAGCGAGACTCCGTCTCAAAAAAAAAAAAAAAAAAGAAATGAAAATAATGTTGAATTCATTACTTGACTCCCAAATGGTTATTTTCAGTGAATATTGGAGTGATTTCCAAATGTAAAAGCTTATTCATATCTAATGCTTGTAGCAACTTTATTTTGTGTAAGTACGTCAAATTTGGTAATTTATTATACTTTTTGATGAGGTTTATTTATTTTACCTTGTTGTAATGAGTGGATGAAGAAACTTTCAGAAGCTAAACTAGAAGATACAAGAGATGTAGGCACATTGTTACACCATATGGGTGGGAGAAATAATGAATATTACATACTAGAATTCATCATACATATATCCAAGCTGATTAAGTTAGGACATTTCCACTGAAGAGACGTGAAGTGTACAGTCAACTAAAGTGTCATTGTAATTATGTACCTTCTCAGTTATCGATCAAGTTAAAGAGCGTGATGAATGTTTGCAGTAAAATGGTCTAAATCATTCTGATATCTTGCATGAAAGACATGCGGGCGCATGTACCACCAGCTTTGACATTGATTCCCATGTGTGTGAGTTGCTCTCTGATTTTAGATCACATTTGTCCTCATCATTCAGCATATCCACATTGATATTGACATGGTTTTATTTTAGTTTTAGACATACGACAAGTCATATCATGTTTGAAATTGTCAGAGTATATTTCTTGAAGCCTGTATTCCTATTTTCTTCAGTGTATTTCCTTCACGTTTAGTCCCGAGAAACAAAGTATAAAACATCAAAGCCTACACTATTACAGGCAGGAGGATACAGCCTGAAGCTAACACAGGATGAGTGTATGGATTATATTATCGTATTTACATATGATTGACTGTGTATCCCTTTTGCTTTTCAGTGTCTTCTGAGAAACAACCAGCCTGTAAGGTAACTAAACTCATTTATATTTTGAACTATTATATTTGTACAGTCTATTAAACATACTTTATGTATTGATAATTTTGTTTCAAATACCATTTAGGTTACAAGTGACCAGAAAGATTCTATTTTGAATATCGCCACAGAAATAAAGGATGGACGAAAATCTGGGACAGGTAATTTAGCAATACATGTTCGATGTCATGTTCACTCAAGATAGAAGAGAATGTCTCTTCCCCGAATAAATTAGTGGGGGATGGCCCATTGAAGCTGCACGTTCCAATTCAACACTTCTGAGATTGTGTACTTGCAATAAGTACTCGGGTGCTGCAGTTGCTGCTGATGCTTGGCCATGATCTGAGTAGCAAGATTATAGTCTTCCCTATATTGAAATTGGGAAGAAGTACTATTGGAGAGCAGTTCAAGACATAACGGGCTGAGGGGACAACTTAATTTTGCTTTAATTCTACAGCATGTTTTCATCAAGAGGGGAATAAGAAAGAGATGAAGTAATAAATATTATAGGTGTCAGACTGTATTGCGAAAAGCAGAGGGAAGAAGTGATTGTAATAACCCATACACACTGTAGAAGGACAGCTAATGATACCACAGATGTAGCAATTATTTTCCTCAAGGAAGAGGGATTGTGAGGCAGGAAGAAGGAAAAAGATGTTATTTATGTAATTTTGGTGTTTCTGCTAAGGAAATCTGAGTGAACTCACTTCAGATGCATTTGGAATATTTGCCTAAAAGAAGATTTGATTGTGGCTGCTCCAGAAACTATTGGAAGCAGGAAACAATGATAGAATTGGGAGAAACCACACTGACTCATTACTCCTCTTTGTTACTATTGGGTATCAGAGAACGTGTTTTGTTGATTGCAGTTATGAAAAAGATAAACTTGAATATGAACACATTGGCTTCATTGTTCAAAAAGCTCACTTTTGAATAAAATGGCTATTAAAAGAAAATTCTTTGGAGATCATCATGATTCTCCAAACAGGACTATTTTGAAAGGAAAAATAATGTTGAATTCATTAATTGATTCCTAAAATGGTCATTGTTAATGAATTTTGGAGTGATTTCTGAATTAAAAGCTTATTAATATCTAATGCTTGTAGCAGTTTTATTTTGGATATGTATGTCAAAATTGATAATTGATGATATTTTTTATTGAGATTCGTGTATTATACTTTGTTGCCAGGAGTAAATGAAGAAACTTGTGGAAGGCTAAACTAGAGAATACAAGAAATGTAGGCAAATTATTACACTACGTGGATCTGAGAAATAATGAATATTATCTAATAGGACTGACCAAACATATATCCAAGCTGAACAAGTTAGGACATTTCCAATGAAGAGACGTGAAGTGTACCTTCAAATGAAGTGTCACTATAATTGTGTACCTTCTCAGTTATCGATCAAGTTAAAGAGCATGATGAATGTTTGCAGTATAATGGTCTAAATCATTCTGATATCCTGCATTGAAACACATGCGGGCGCATGTACCACCTGCTTTGACATTGATTCCCATGTGTGTGAGTTGCTGATTTTAGATCACATTTGTCCTCATCACTCAGCATATCCACGTTGATATTGACATGGTTTTATTTTAGTTTTAGACATATGATAAGTCATATCACGTTTGAAATTGTCAGAGTATATTTCTTGAAGCCTGTATTCCTATTTTCTTCAGTGTTCCAGTCCCCATACACAAAGTAGAAAATATCAAAGCCTACACTAATACAGGCAGGCAAGAGGATACAACTTGATGCTAATATGCTATCCATGCATGAATGTATGGTAACATTATCGTATTTACATATGATTGATTATGTATCCCTTTTGCTTTTCAGTGTCTTCTGAGAAACAACCAGCCTTGAAGGTAATTAAACTCTCATTTATATGTTGAACTATTAACTGTATAGTCTATGAAACCTACTTTATGTATTGATTATTGTGTTTCAAATCCCATTCAGGCTACAGGTGAAAAGAATGATTCTGTTTTAAATATAGCCACAGAAATAGAGGAGGGACCAACATCTGGGACAGGTAATTTTGCAAAACACATCTAATGTCATGTTCAATCAAGATAGAAGAGAACTTCCCAGAATAAATCAGTGGGGAGTTCATCTAAGCTGCACGTTCTGATTCAGCACGCCTGAGATTCTTCATTTGTAGTGAGTTCTCAGGTGACCCTGATGCTGCTGTCCTTGGCCATGATCTGAGTAGTAACATTATAGACTTCCCTACATTGAAATTGGGAAGAAGAACCATTGGAGAGCAGTTTGACACATAGCAGGCTCAGGGAACAGCATAATTTTGCTTTAATTTTACAGCATGTTTCCATCAAGAGGAGAAGGAGAATGAGATGAAGTATTAGATATTATAGGCATCGTATCGTATTCTTATAAACAGAGGGAAAACTGATCCTAATAACTCCATAAACACTGTAAAATGAGAACTAATGCGACCACTGATGTATCAATTATTTTCCTCGAAGAAGAGGGATTATGAGGCAGGAAGGAGGGAAAAGAAGAAGGTATTTATGTAATTTTGGGGTTTCTGCTGAGGAAACCTGAGTGAATTCACTTCAGATGCATGTAGCATATTTGCAGAAAGGAGATTTGATTTCACAGCTCCTGAAACTACAGGATGCAGGAAAGAATGCTGGAATTGGGATAAACCACAATGACTAATTACTCCTCTTTGTTACTATTAGTCATCAGACTTACATTTTTCATTGATTTTAGCTATAAAAATGAGATACGCTTGAATATGAATACATTGGCTTCTTTGATCAAAGAAGTAACTCTTGGATAAAATCTCTGTTTAATGAATATTCTTTAGAGAAGAGCATGATACTCCCAGCAAGACTATTTTAGAAACAAAAATAATGTTGAATTCATCAACTGACCCTTAAAATGGTCATTTTCAATGAATGTTGACGTGATTTCTGAATGGAAAAGCTTACTGCTATCCAATGCTTGTAGGAGTTTTATTTAGTAGAAGTATGTCAAAATTAACAATTGATTATGCTCTTTATTGAGGTTTATATATTATACTTTGTTGCCATGAGTGGATGAAGAAATGTTCAGAAGGCTAAACTAGAGAATACAAGAAACTTAGGCAAATTATGACACCACACGGGTGTGAGAAATAATGAACATTATTTACTCCAATTCTGGAGACATATATCCAAGCTGATCAATTTAGGACACTTTCACTTAAGAGACCGGAGATGTCCATTCAATTAAAGTGTCATTGTAATTGTGTAAGTTCTCAGTTATCAGGCAAGTTAAAGAGCATGGTGAATGTTTGTAGTATAATGGTGTAAATCCTTCTGCTTTCTTGCCTGAAAGTCATGCAGGATCATGTGCCACCTGCTTTGACATTGACTCACAGGTGTTCGAATTGCTGCTCTGATTTTACATCACATTTCTCCTCATCACTCGGCATATCCATATGGATATAGACACGGTTTTATTTTAGTTTTAGATGTATGACTAATTATACCATGTTTGAAATTGTAAGGGTATATTTCGTGAAGCCTGTATTCCTTTTCTTCGGTGTATTTCTAAAGTAGAAAACATCAAATCCTACACTGATACAGGCAGGAGGATACAGCTTGATGCTAACACCTCATGAATGTACGAATAACATTATCTTATGTACATATGAGTGATTATGTGTCCCTTTTGCTTTTTAGTGTCTTCTCAGAAACAACCAGCCTTGAAGGTAATTATACTCTCATTTATATTTTGAACTAGTAACTGTATAGTCTATGAACTATACCTTATGTATTGATTATTTTGTTTCAAATTCCATTCAGGCTACAAGTGACAAGGAAGATTCTGTTTCGAATATAGCCACAGAAATAAAGGATGCACAAATATCTGGGACAGGTAATTTTGCAATACACATCTAAGGTCATGTTCAATCAAGATAGAAGAGAACTTCCCTTCCCCAAACTGGGAAGAGGAAACACTGGAGAGCTGTTCAAGATATAAGGGGCTCAGGGGACAGCATAATTTTGCTTTAATTCTACAGCATGTTTTCACCAAGAGTGGAAGGAGACAGATTTTACAGACATCACATCATACTGCTAAAAACAGATGGAAAAGTGATTGTAATAAACTGTAGACACTGTAGAACAAGAACTAACGAGACTACTGATGTAGCCATTATTTTCCTCAAGTAAGAGGGATTGTGAGCCAGGAAGGAGGGAAAAGAACTTATTTCTGTAATTTTGAGGTTTCTGCTGAGTAAACCTGAGTGAACTCATTTCAGATGCATTTGGAACATTTGCATAAAAGAAGATTTGATTTTGGAAACTCCAGGAACTGCTGGAAACAGGAAACAATGTTATAATTGGGGTAAACCACACCAACTCATTACTCCTCTTTGTTACTATCAGGCATCACATGTACATGTTTTGTTGATTTTAGTTATAAAAATTAGATAAATGTTTGTTTTGTTTGATGTTTGTTGGTTTAAAGTCTGTTTTATCAGAGACTGGGTTTGTAACTGCTGCTTTTTTTTGTTTTCCATTTGCTTGGTAGATCTTCCTCCATCCCTTTATTTTGAGCCTATGTGTGTCTCTGCTTGTGAGATGGGTCTACTGAATACAGTACACTTACGGGTCTTGAGTCTATCCAATTTGCCAGTCTGTGTCTTAATTGGAGCATTTAGCCCATTTACATTTAAGGTTAATATTATTATGTGTGAATTTGATCCTGTCATTATGATGTTAGCTGGTTATTTTGCTCATTAGTTGATGTAGTTTCTTCCTAGTGTTGATGGTCTTTGTAATTTGACGTGTTTTTGCAGTGGCTGGTACTGGTTTTTCCTTTCCATTTTTAGTGCTTCCTTCAGGAGCTCTTGTGAGACAGGCCTGGTGGTGACAAAATCTCTCAGCATTTGCTTGTCTGTAAAGGATTTTATTTCTTCTTCACTCATGAAGCTTAGTTTGGTTCGATATGAGATTCTGGGTTGAAAATTCTTTTCTTTAAGAATGTGGAATACTGGACCCCACTCTCTTCTTGCTTATAGAGTTTCTGCCGAGAGATCCGCTGTTAGTCTGATGGGCTTCCCTTTGTGGGTGGCCCAACCTTTCTTTCTGGCTGCCCTTAACATTTTTTCCTTCATTTCAGGTTTGGTGAATCTGACAATTATGTGTCTTGGAGTTGCTCTTCTCAAGGAGTATCTTTGTGGCATTCTCTGTATTTCCTGAATTTGAATGTTGGCCTGCCTTGCTAGGTTGGAGAAGTTCTCCTGGATAATATCCTGGAGAGTGTTTTCCAACTTGGCTCTATTCTCCCCATCACTTTCAGGTACACCAATCAGATGTAGATTTGGTCTTTTCCCATAGTCCCACATTTCTTGGAGGCTTTATTCATTTCTTTTTACTCTTTATTCTCTAAAACTTCTTTTCTAACTTCATTTAATTTATTTGATTTTCAGTCACTGATACCCTTTCTTCCACTTGAATGTATTGGATACTGAAGCTTGTGCATGTGTCACGTAGTTCTTGTGCCATGGTTTTCAGCTCCATCAGGTTATTTAAGATCTTCACTGTACTGTTTATTGTAGTTAGCCATTCATCTAACCTTTTTTCAAGGTTTTTAGCTTCTTTGCGATGGATTCAAACATCCTCCTTTAGTTTGGAGAAGTTTGTTATTACTGATCGTCTGAAGCCTACTTCTGTCAGCTCGTCAAAGTCATTCTCTGTCCAGCTCTGTTCTGTTGCTAGTGAGGAGCTGCGTTCCTCTGGAGGAGAAGAGGCACTCTGATTTTTAGAACTTTCAGCTTTTCTGCTCTGGTTTCTCCCCATCTTTGTGATTTTATCTACTTTTGGTCTGTGGTGATGGTGACATACAGATGGGGTTTTGGTGTGGATGTTCTTTCTGTTTGTTAGTTTTCCTTCTAATAGTCAGGCCCCTCAGCTGCAGGTCTGTTAGAGTTTGCTGGAGGTCCATTCCAGACCCTGTTTGCCGGGGTATCACCAGCGGAGGCTGCAGAACAGCAAATATTGCAGAAAGGCAAATGTTGCTGCCAGATCCTTTCTCTGGAAGCTTCATCTCAGTGGGGCACCCTGCTGTATGAGGTGTCATTCTGCCCCTAGTGGGGGATGTCTCCCAGTTAGGCTACTCAGGGGTCAGGGACCCACTTGAGGAGGCAGTCTGTCCGTTCTCAGATGTCAAACTCTGTGCTGGGAGAACCACTACTGTCTTCAAAGCTGTCAGACAGGGAAGTTTAAGTCTGCAGAAGTTTCTGCTGCCTTTTGTTCAGCTATGCCCTGCCCCTAGAGATGGAGTCTACAGAGGCAGGCAGGCCTCCTTGAGCTGTGGTGGGCTCCACCAAGTTCGAGCTTCTCAGCCGCTTTGTTTACCTACTCAAGCCCCAGCAATGACAGACAACCCTCCCCCAGCCTCGCTGCCACTTTGCAGTTTGATCTCAGACTACTGTGCTAGCAGTAAGTGATACTCCGTGGGTGTGGAACACTCTGAGCCAGGCGTGGGATATAATCTCCTGGTGTGTCATTTGCTAAGACTGTTGGAAAAGTGCAGTATAAGGGTGGAAGTGTACCGATTTTCCAGGTACTGTCTATCACGTCTTCCCTTGGCTAGGAAAGGGAATTCCCAGATCCCTTGCACTTCCCGGGTGAGGTGATGCCCCGCCCTGCTTTAGTTCACACTCCGTGGGCTGCATCCACTGTCCAACAAGCCCCAGGAGATTAACCCGGTACCTCATTTGGCAATGCAGAAAACACCCATCTTCTGCGTCGCTCATGCTGGGAGCTCTAAATGGGACCTGTTCCTATTTGGTCATCTTGGGAAAAAGGTCAATTCAGCAAGAACAGTTAACTATCCTAAATATATATGCACCCAATACGAGAGCACCCAGATTCATAAAGCAAGTCCTTAGAAACTTACAAAGAGACTTAGACTCCCACACAATGGTAATGGGAGACTTTAACACCTCACTATCAACATTAGATCAACGGGACAGAAAGTTAACAAGGATATCCAGGACTTGAACTCAGCTCTGCACCAAGTGGACCTAATAGACATCTACAGAACTCTCCACCCCAAATCAACACAATATACATTCTTCTCAGCACCACATCGCACTTACTCCAAAATTGACCACATAGCTGGAAGTAAAGCACTCCTCAGCAAATGTAAAAGAACAGAAATTATAACAAACTGTCTCTAAGACCACAGTGCAATCAAACTAGAACTCAGGATTATGAAACTCACTCAAAACCGCTCAACTACATGGAAACTGAACAACTTGCTCCTGAATGACTACTGGGTAAATAATGAAGACAAAAATAAAGATGTTCTTTGAAACCAATGAGAACAAAGATACAACATACCAGAATCTCTGGGACACATTTAGAGCTGTGTGTAGAGGGAAATTTATAGCACTAAATGCCTACACGAAAAAGCAGGAAAGATCTAAAATTGACACCCTAACATCACAGTTAAAAGAACTAGAGAAGCAAGAGCAAACACTTTCAAAAGCTAGCAGAAGGCAAGAAATAACTAAGATAAGTTCAGAATGGAAAGAGATAGAGACACAAAAAACACTTAAAAAAATCAATGAATCCAGCAGCTGGTTTTTTGAAGAGATCAACAAACTTGATAGACTGCTAGCAAGACCAATAAAGAAGAAAAGAGAGAAGAATCAAATAGACACAATAAAAAATGATAAAGGGGATATCACCACCAATCCCACAGAAATGCAAACTACCATCAGAGAATACTATAAACACTTCTAGGCAAATAAACTAGAAAATCTAGAAGAAATGGATAAATTCCTGGACACATACACCCTCCCAAGACTAAACTAGGAAGAAGCTGAATTCCTGAATAGACCAATAACAGGCTCTGAAATTGAGGCAATAATTAATAGCCTACCAACCAAAAAAAGTCCAGGACCGGATGGATTTGCAGCCGAATTCTACCAGAGGTACAAAGAGGAGATGGTACCATTCCTTCTGGAAATATTCCAATCAATAGAAAAAGGGGGAATCCTCCCTAACTCATATTATGAGGCCAGCATCATCCTGATACCAAAACCTGGCAGAGACACAACAAAAAAAAAAGAGAATTTTAGACCAATATCCCTGATGAACATCGATGCAAAATCCTCAATAAAATACTGGCACCACTAATCCAGCAGCACATCAAAAAACTTATCCACCATAATCAAGTTGGCTTCACCCCTGGGATGTGAGCCTGGTTCAACATACGCAAATCAATAAATATGATCCATCATATAAACAGAAACAAAGACAAAAACCACAGGATTATGTCAATAGATGCAGAAAAGGCCTTTGACAAAATTCAAAAGGACTTCATGTTAAAAACTCTCAATAAACTAGGTATCGATGGGACATATCTCCAAATAATAGCTATTTATGACAAACCCACAGCCAATATCATACGGAATGGGCAAAAACTGAAAGCATTCCCTTTGAAAACTGGCACAAGACAAGGATGCCCTGTCTCACCACTCCTATTCAACATAGTGTTAGAAGTTCTGGCCAGGGCAATCAGGCAGGAGAAAGAAATAAAGGGTATTCAATTAGCAAAAGAGGAAGCCAAATTGTCCCTGTTTGCACATGACATGGTGATATATTTAGAAAACCCCATTGTCTCAACCCAAAATTTCCTTAAGCTGATAAGCAACTTCAGCAAAGTCTCAGGATACAAAATCAACCTGCAAAATTCACAAGCATTCCTATACACCAGTAACAGACAAACAGAGAGCCAAATAATGAGTGAACTCCCATTCATAGTTGCTTTGAAGAGAATAAAATACCTAGGAATCCAACTTACAAGGGATGTGAAGGACCTCTTCAAGGAGAACTACAAAGCACCGCTCAATGAATAAAAAAGGACACAAACAAATGGAAGAACATTCCATGCTCATGGATAGGAAGAATCAATATTGTGAAACTGGCCTTACTGCCCAAGGTAATTTATAGATTCAGTGCCATCCCCATCAAGCTACCAATGACTTTCTTCACAGAATTGGAAAAAACGACTTTAAAGTTCATATGGAACGAAAAAAGAGCCCACATTGCCAAGACAATCGCAAGCCAAAAGGACAAAGCTGGAGGCATCATGCTAGAGCCTGACTTCTAACTATACTACAAGGCTACAGTCACCAAAGCAGCATGGTACTGGTACCAAAACAGAGATATAGACCAATGGAACAGAACCAAGCCCTCAGAAATAATACCACACATCTACAACCATCTGATCTTTGACAAACCTGACAATAACAAGAAATGGGGAAAGGATTCCCTATGTAATAAATGGTGCTGGGAAAACTGGCTAGCCATACGTAGAAAGTTGAACCTGGATCCTTTCCTTACACCTTACACAAAAATTAATTCAAGATGGATTAAAGACTTAAATGTTAGACCTAAAACCATAAAAACCCTGAAAGGAAAACTAGGTAATACCATTCAGGACATAGGCATGAGCAAGGACTTCATGACTAAAACACCAAAAGCAATGGCAACAAAAGCCGAAATAGACAAATGGGATCTAATTAAACTAAAGAGCTTCTTCACAGCAAAAGAAACTACCATCAGTGTGAACAGGCAACCTACAGAATGGGAGAAAATTTTTTACAATCTACCCACATGACAAACGGCTAATATCCAGAATATACAAAGAACTTAAACAAATTTACAAGAAAAAAATCAACCCCATCAAAAGTGGGTGAAGATATCCTTCACTTTTGAACAGACACGTCTCAAAAGAAGACATTTATGCAGCCAACAGACACATGAAAAAATGCTCATCATCACTGGCCATCGGAGAAATGCAAATCAAAACCACAATGAGATACCATCTTGCACTAGTTAGAATGGCAACCATTAAAAAGTCAGGAAACCACAGGTGCTGGAGAGGATGTGGAGAAATACGAACACTTTTATGCTGTTGGTGGGACTATAAACTAGTTCAACCATTGTGGAAGACAGTGTGGCGATTCCTCAAGGATCTAGAACTAGAAATACCATTTGACCCAGCCATCCCATTCCTGGGTATATACCCAAAGGATTATAAATCATGTTGCTATAAAGAAACATGCACACGTATGTTTATTGTGGCACTATTCACAATAGCAAGGACTTGGAACCAGCGCAAATGTCTGTCAATGATAGACTGGATTAAGAAAATGTGGCACATATACACCACAGAATATTATGCAGCCATAAAAAAGGATGAGTTAATGTCCTTTGTAGGGACGTGGATGAAGCTGGAAACCATCATACTGAGCAAACTATCAGAAGGACAGAGAACCAAACAACGCATGTTCTCACTCATAGGTGGGAATTGAACAATGAGAACACTTGAACACAGGTGGGGAACATCACACATCGGGGCCTGTCGTGCGATTTGGGGATAGGGGAGGGAAAGCATTAGGAGACATACCTAATGTAAATGATGAGTTAATGAGTGCAGCACACCAACATGGCACATGTATACATGTGTAAGAAACCTGCACGTTTTGCACATATGCCCTAGAACTTAAGTATAAGGAAAAAATTAGATAAACTTGAATATGAATACATTGGCTTCATTGATCAAAGAGCTAACTCTTGGATAAAATAGCTATTTAATGAATATTCTTTAAAGAATAGCATTATACTCCAAATATACTTCCTGTGATTATTAAAGATATCTTTTTAAAGATTTTACATTACATTCTTTGAATATATATATATATATATTTTAACTATTCTCATAGTTTGGTCCTTTACATTTACATGAAAATTA